>NW_012027399.1:460-1149 GCF_000956235.1 Wasmannia auropunctata
TCAACCACACTCTCCGTCAGTTCCTCGCGGGCAGAACACGAGACTCCCGGGCTGGACAAGTCACCGATGTCATCGAGATCGTCGAAGCCCCAGGCCTCGCCCTCGGACTCGTCCGAAGACTCAGCACCGGCCGGTATCACCAGCGCGCCGCGGAAATATTCGCGAAAAAACTCGCGAGCAGCCAAATCCTCGAACGGTGGCCCATTTGTTAAATCTTCAACAGGCAGCTCGCCCGCAAAAATAGCCGTTAAATTTTCAGGAAGCGTATACATCTTGACCCGCTCGTCAACGGGATGGCAAGCGAACTAAGTCCACAGGTGAAACAGTGCCGCGACAGGCGCGATTAAAATATGCAGCCCAAGCACGACACCACGAAGATGAGAATGATAAAGTTGTACGCATTAAATTATACACACACACGTACACACACACGCGCACGTCGCCTAACCGAATCGGACTCCTCAAGTCCACGAGACAAGCGCCTCGGGATTCTCGGTAGATAAAAACGAGAAAAGGAGAATCCGACTAGAAATAAATTTGAAAAGGACCTCTGGACGCCCAAGTCCATCTTAAAAAATAGCGCGCGATATTAATAAATAAGAATTCTTGTGCGTAGCTTGTAATATATAATATTGTACAGCATATAAGAAAATTACGACCCCCCTCCATTTTCTTTTTTTCTAAAGGGG
>NW_012027399.1:3023-4097 GCF_000956235.1 Wasmannia auropunctata
TGACGCAAAACTGGTGCCGTCAACGCATTATCTGTCAAAATATATATAGTCCATGTTTCTTCGTATTTACTTATATGTATACTTAAAAATTAGTTTAAATTATCGACAGTATCATTTCATTTTGTATGTTCATTGTAATGTCGAAATATAGTGAAGTTGCCATTAATCCAAACAGAGTGCACAATTAATTAAGTCAGGTAAGTTGTCTCAAACAAGCTTTTGTTGTTATTAATAATAATAAAGAACAAGTCAAATAGGACGTATATTGATTAGTAATTTAATGAAATATTCGATAATTTAGGTATCCACATGGAAGGTCGAGTAGATGTACACGTTGCAAGAATTTTTAGAAGAATTCGACAAATAATCGCTGATGCTGTAAGATCTTACGAATATTCTAAAAATATAGTGTATAGTTCTCTACATATGGCTAAGACAAATTTAAGAAGAATATTTACCGAAATATCATTAGATACTCATAATAAACTTTCGGAAGCAATAGATGCTTTATTGTTAATTCAAAGTGAAAATCGTCAACAATTATTATGTTGCACCAAGAATAAATTTAAACAGTCAGTATTTTTTATTATTTATTATTATTTGCAAAAAGTATGTATTATTTTAATAATTAGAATAAATTTGTATTATTAAATTTTATTAAAACAGAAAAAGGTCGTCTAATCATTCAATTAAATGAAGGGCAACTGGCATTATTATACAATGAAAAATATACTGCTACTAGCATGGCAAACCATTTGAGAGTCTCCACGACAGCTATGGTTAGAAGGCATATTAGCAAATTATAATACGCCTTCTACAGCAATACGTGATATTTTTGATATCAATACGACTTTACATGAACGACTTTTTGAGTCAATACAAAGGTTAGGAATTGATCTTCCTGCGCCTATTATAAATAATAGTAATATGAATATTCCTATTTCGTCTTTTACTGCATTATTAGAATTAAATGAAGAACAAAAGTTGTATCTAGAGAATATTAGTAATTCTGAAGGAAAATCTAATATAGAGAAATACATACTGTCCGTAAATTTCTTAAGTTCTTAAATATAG
>NW_012027400.1:0-1521 GCF_000956235.1 Wasmannia auropunctata
CAGAGAAATCCCTCTGTAATTCCCAGTCCTGTTATGATCTCCTTTCTTATGCAGAGGTACCACAATGCTTTTCTTCCAGTCCGATGGTATTGTTCTCTCCTCCCATATCTGTTTCAGTAGATCCACCAATCTCCTCCATATCGATACCCCGGCATACTTCCACGCCTCCATCGGTATCCCGTCGATTCCCGCAGCTTTCTTTAATCCTAACTTTTTAACTGCTCTCCTAACTTCCTCTTTCTGTAATCCAATCTCTTCTGTCTCCGCTTCGTAACCTATCTTCTCTCCTTTCCTTTCCTCCTTCTCTCCAATACATACCTCCTAATAGCTCCATAAAATACTCCCTCCATTCTTCTCTTCCAATGTTGTTTTCCACCCCTAGTTTTTTTCCTCTCTTTTTATTTATAAATTTCCATACCTCGGCTTCTCTTTTCATTTTCTTTAATTCCTCTTCTTTCTCTTCTCTTTTCTCCTTTTGTTTTCTTTCTAGTAACTCCCTCAAGTCTTTCTTCTCCTCCAAAAACCTTTCTTTGCTTGCCAAACCTTTCCTCCAACTTTTGTACAATCTCTGAACTGCCCTCTTTTTTCTCGTGCAGCTCCTATCCCACCAATCTTTGAAACCCAACTCTCTCTTTCTCTTCTTCACCTTTCTTCTCATTATAGCTGCCAGAACGATTTCTTTCAAACCTATCCATTTGTCTTCTACCGATTCTTTTTCCGGTTCCCTCAAACATATCCTTTCCGACTCTTCTTTGTAGACCTCAATTGATTCTTTATCTCATAAAATCACATCCTTTTCCTCTTCTTTCTCCTTTTCCTTTTTCTCTTCCTGTTCTTGTCCTCTTCTTTCTTCTTCCTCCATTTCCAAAATTAAAGACATGTGGTCCGAGTCCACCCTGTCCCCTATCCTAAAATCTCTAATTTTTTCTATTGCAGTATCGTTGACAATAATATAATAAATCACCGATAATCTACCTCTCGCCCCTACATAAGTATACTCCCCTTCCCAGTCGCCATCACATGCTCCATTCAAAATATACCAACCACTTTCTTGCATCCAGTCTACGAATTTCCTATCATCGTGATTAATTATTTTATCCTTGCTTCTCCTTCCCCCTTTGTTCCATCTATACCTAAACCCCCCAATTCTCCAATTCTCACATTGAAGTCTCCTCCTAATATCACCCCTTCCATCTCCCTTCTCTCTCTTTTTTTCCTTAAAATCTTATTCATATTTTCTTTTATCTTGCTCCATCCCCCCGTACCATATACCGAACATATTTTCCACCTCTCCTTGCCTTCTTCAATTTCCGCTTTTATCACCCTCTTTTCTTCCCCCATTTTTAATTTACCTTCACTCCTCCCCCAACTTTTTCTCCTTCCTATAATAAAACCTCCCTTTGCTCTTCCTCTGTCCTTGACCCTTTTGGCATAACTACAAATTCACTCATGTGACTCTGGCAACCTCTCTTTCATATTTTCCCAGCTCTTCTCCTATACCCATGTCTCACTTAAACTAAC
>NW_012027400.1:8076-10972 GCF_000956235.1 Wasmannia auropunctata
CACTTCTCAAGTGATTGCAAGAAAAACGAAGTTGAAAATTCCGATGTCTTAATTGATAAACAAGTTCAGTAGAACATTTTATCAGTGAGCTGGTGGAGTAGTAACGCGCTAGTTAGATGAGGAGCTCTTTTTGATTGGCCAAGGAATCTGCCGCTATGTTTCAGGCAATCGATAGTTAAGATGTAAAACACCAGACTTTTAGCTAGGGACTCTACAAGATCTAGTACTCTAGTGCCTCTTGCGTTAGAAATTGTAAAAGTACATTTCTTCCACCCCACAACTGGGCGATGACGACGACGATGATAATGACGTTTCTTAATCTGAAATTCCTACATTTCGGACTTTGCATTGCAAAATCTCCGCTCGTAAAGCACGTAGAGAAAAAATAAAGACACTTTCATCATATAAATTGAACCCACGCTATCGATTAAGCCTAGTTAGAACTTAATCGGTTCAACCGTTATTGAGACTCAAAATCTTGAATGCTCGCAAACACGACGGCTCGCGTTAAGAAACCCGGCATGGCTTGACATATATGCCATATTTTTATATACATACATATATTTTATATTATATTTTATTTATATTTATAGTTTTTTAAACACTTGACACCAAACCACTACTGTGTCTCCTGATAAATCTAATATAATAAACAGAAAATACTATAGTGACTTATCAGATTCTCCTTTGATTTCAATGGGAAACTTTGGCCAACTTTCATCCGGCTTTAAGTGATGTTTAACCATATTATGAAGCACTTTTGAATTAGTTGCTGTATATGGAAGTAACATAAAAAGGGTCGATAAATTTCCTGACTCTTTATCACAACTGATCCAACCTGAAGAAACTAGATCTATAGATTTTTCTCCTTCCCATTCTCCAACAAACTCTATGAGTTTGTAATTTTTTTTAATTTCACTCATGTCTGTTGCACTAATATCACTAATATCACTACAATTCAATACAAGAGAGAAATCTCGGAAATATATGCTGATGCTTTCAATGAACAAAAACGAAATGACACGCGACGTGTCGGCATCGGCATGGCAACGAAAAAAAATGACGAGCACTATTATACTTTTTCGCGGGACAATTCGCGGAACGCATTAACGTTTCGCTTATACAGGGTGTCTCTTAATAGGTGTATTACCGCTTATGGGTAAATAGAATGGACTAAACTGAATCAAAAAGTCCTCTACCATTTTGCAAAATTCGCAATATTTAACGAGATATTAATTTTTGAATATCGCCGAATGAGCGAGTATCCGTTCGGAGAGTCCGGCCCACCGCCAATACTAGCGCGCGATCGACCATCGAGCGCGGTTGCTTAGCGCGAGAGCCGTGACACGCGGCGAGCGGGAAATTGTTTATAGCGAAAATGGCTGTGCGTTCGAGCGACTCATGGACAATGGTGAGCTAGTATTGGCGGTGGGCCGGACTCACCGAACGGATACTCGCTCATTCGGCAATATTCAAATATTAATATCTCGTTAAATATTGCGAATTTTGCAAAATGGTAGAGGACTTTTCGATTCAGTTTAGTCCATTCTATCTATCCATGAGCGGTGATACACCTATTAAGAGACACCCTATATATATAACGTGCAATCGATTATCATGGAAAGTAACAAAAAAAGAAAACGAGATTTAACAGATTTAACGGCGAAGAGTCAGTAGATATCGCAAAGTTCACAGAATCGATGCGGAAGAATCCCATGATACTGCAAATATGTAAATCAATAAAAATATAATTTTGTGTAAAAATATAAATATAAATATAAATATAAATATTTTAATTTTAAGTAGATAATGCAATTTCGCCGAGGTTAATGGAAAAGGAGGATGAGAACAGTTTAGAAAGAAATAGTACAGATGGAGAGAGTGAACAGTCATTCATGCTTGATACTGCAAGTCCTCGCGAGGCCGCCCTTTTTCCTGAATGCGGCCTGGCATCTGGTGGGCGCGTCCTTCGCCCTTCAATCCGGGACGATTTGGTCATCTTGTCCCGGCAGCTCTCGGCGATGGCCCGGGGCCATGGGGAAATCGCCGGCCGTATTGCCCTTCGCGGGCCTCAGCTCCTGCGCCAGCCTTCCTTGCCGCGCTCCTGGCGGCTCTCGTAAATCCTTGCGCGTGGTCACGCGTCCAGCGTGTGCGCGCTCTGTCGCCTGATCGCTGCGTGCCCGGTGCGTGCCCTCTTGGCTCCTGCGCCGAGTGGCCCATACTCCAAAGTCCTCTCCTTTGCCGGTGGCCTTGAATCCTCGCCGTCGATGCTCCTTGCGTCCGGTGCCGTGTTACATATAAGAGGTTCAAAGTAATTAACAAAAATGCGCAATTTAATTTCGGACTTCCCGGAGATCCCGGTCTCGCCCACGATAACGCGGCTATCGGCCCGGCAAAAAGGGCGCGAACCCGCGCCTTGTGACAGCGGCGGGACGCTGCTCCGCTGCAGCGGGCTGCAACACCTGTTATAAACCAAAGTCGTTCCCTAAAACACAAGAGAATAATATTAGTAGACAGAGAATAGATTATTTAGTTTGATACTTACCTTATTTGAATAAAACCAGAGGGTTGTCAGCTTAGATGGATTCTGAAAATAGATTAAGAACATTATGAGTTTTGTCACTATTTTATTTTAGATACTTACGTGAGAGATACACATAGCACACTACAAGTTGGTCCAAGATGATCCCGTTTAAATTGACTGACAAGAGAACTTCGCGAAGTGTCAAATTCTGATCTTAACGAAACTTTTTATACATGTAGGTTACCTAAATAGATGAATTTAGAAATTAGCAGTTGCGGCCCAAAAACGGTTTAAAGGGATGAAACCACCGCTTATATATAAATTAATTTTTCATTTTTTTGTTATATCTCGAAAACTATTCAAGATATCAAA
>NW_012027400.1:14392-18117 GCF_000956235.1 Wasmannia auropunctata
GAGATGTGTATAAGAGACAGATATGTATTTTTTCATATAAAAAAGGTACAAAAAGTTAAATTTTTTAAAATTATTTTAGATATTAAAACATTATTTTATAGATATTATATTTAAAAAATTATATTTAAAATAAAAATATTTCAAATATAATGTCTCAAAAATTATTCAAGATAAAAATGTTAATTTAAATATTAATATCCTAAAAGCTATTCAAATTCAAGAGGGAGGACAACATTTTGAATAACTCATGTATTAAAAAATGAGAATGTATTAGGTCTATTGGAGAAACCACTATAAACAAACCGTGCTATATACCGCAAGGTGGTGTAGAAATGATTATGTTTTGTCATAAATAAAAAAACATTTTTCAACCGATATGTATAAATATACAATTAATTTTATAACAAAAGTGTCAAGTTATGATTTTAATGAAATTTTGTGCGCATAGGTTAGGTAAACAGATGAATTTACAAAATATCACTTGCGATAGAAAAACGCAATAAAAATTTTGAAATTACCCTTTAAAGTTAAAATTAATTAACTTTTAATTTTAATTTTTTTTTGTTATATCTCGAAAACCATTCAAGATATCAAAAAATGTTTTGTACAAAAGTTTTACAGTAAAATTATTTCTATAATCTATTGACTTACGTTAATAATATTTTTTTAGAATAATTATATTTTAAAAATTTTTTGAAAATTTTTGAAAATAATCATTTTTGAAAAATTCTATTAACGTTAATGAATAGAAGTAATTTTACTGTAAAACTTTTGTATAAAACATTTTTTGATATCTTGAATAATTTTCGAGATATAATGAAAAAATGAAAAATTAATTTATATATAAGCGGTGGTTCCCTTTAAACCGTTTTTGGGCCGCAACTGCTAATTTCTAAATTCATCTATTTAGGTAACCTACATGTATAAAAAGTTTCGTTAAGATCAGAATTTGACACTTCGCGAGGTTCCCTTGTGAGACAAAGTAAAAAATGATTAATGAACAAAGAATTACAATAATTTGATACTTACCATATGTTACAGCATCTTTATAAGTGATAAAAACAGGAAACTAAAACAGAAAAATATTATTATCCATAAATTTGGATAGGCCAGTTAATTTGTTATTTACCTTTTGTTTTGGACATGTTGATTCACAATTTTGATTCATACGTTGCATGAAAAATAAAATAAAACTAGTATAACCATAAGATTATTATAAAATGTTTTACCAAAAAAGGGAACCACTTTGAAAGAGAAAATTCTAGAACCTTCTAGAAGCTTCAAGAACATTCTCGAAGGTTCTAGAAGGAACCATCACAAACGGACCAGGAGACTTACGCCGTTACGAATATTACCACAACGATATTCGCGCTAACACGCTATTGACCGAGTCGATCGGCCCATGTCAAATGATACTCAAAGAGTGGGGAGATATATTCTTCTCTTTCTCAAAAAAGTCTCTTCCTAAAATGAAGTCGTATGCAAAGTCATTATTTTTTAATTTCTGTAACTCTACCATAAACGTGTGATTCGGCTACTTTTCCAAGCGGATTTTTATCTTCATTTTTCCGTATGTGGAAATCGTCATATTATTTAATACGTGGAATTTCCTACACGAATTCTGTAACGATGTTACATTTTTGTCGCAATAACGCTGATATACATTACTCTTAACGAATGAGACCGAGCTTCCCGTATCTACTAACGCGTATAGTTCGCAATCAAATTTTACAATTCTTATAAATGAGTTTCTTGCTGAAAATGTTCGATTAAAACCGATTAAAATGTAATCCGTTTTAATCGATTTTAATCGGTTCAATCCGCGCTCGGATAAAAAGTAATCGGTTTTAATTCAGAACAAATTATAATTGGTTTTAATATTACTTTTGCGAATTATTTCCAATCTGAATTCATTACATTCTAATCTATATCATAGTCAATCCAAATAAATCCGAATAACCGTATCGATATATAATATCCAAAATAATCCGCCTAAACCGTATATATATTTTTTAACATCTAAGTTTGTTTCAGTTACAAAAATACTGATTTAATAAAATCGATTGTAATCCGTCTGAATCCGATTGCGCTAGGAAAGACAACATTAATCTGAATTTTTAATTCAAATTTTTAATTCGAAATTTAGCGATGGCGCGTATGTAATTTTAATCTGCTTTAATAATATCTAATTTTTAGTAATTGAGTCGATTGTAATCCGGTGTAATTAAAAATTCACCGATTTTGAGAATAAAAACTAAATCGATTTGAATGCAATAAAAATCCAATTTTGTCTGTGATCAATATAACAGTAATTTGTTTTAATATTTTGGCATACATTTGTATAAAACACTATCGTTTCTCTTGATCCGGTATTTTACATTGTGTTGAACTTATTTGTATTTTACTGTCATCATTTCGACTATCTATAATATTATTGTATGTTAACATTTATAAAAAATAGACGGGTAACAAAGGCACTAAGAGTCAGCACGCAGATGTCGTTGCGTTAAAACTTCTCGACTTATATTCTGTAAATTAAATTATATCTTCTTACATATCGTACGTTTCGGCCCACTTCAGATCTTCTTCAACGATGAATACATAGCGTTCCGCCCAAATTACATTCTTCCGTTCATAATTGTCAACAATATGTTCCGCAATGTATGAGATGGGCCTTCAGTTTCAAGATTGAAAGCAAGAGTCATCTATGAGAATGACATTATTGAGTACTGGACTTAAATTTTTTATATATAATCTTGCACAAATCAGGCGTTCTTTACTCACCATTACGAAACAAGTCAAAGTATATTTAACAAATAGCACTCGTAAAATTAAAACATTATTCGCAGAGATTCACGTGATTTATAAAAAAATATTTTCATCGTTTTGATAACTTTATTGATCTGATCTATCACGGATATGTATTCATTAATATCGAGTAGTCATCACGAAGTGTTTGCAGTTCCCGATCACAAAAGTCAAGTAACGTTGGTGGCGGTCGTGGCTTGGATGGGTGACCGTTAGTTGAAAAAGTGCAATTAAAACCGATTAAAAAAAAGTAATCCATTTCGATTGAGATATTTATTATTGTACCAAGGTTTGGGAGATTCGTTAAGGTATAATTCGGAGTACTGAGTATCGTTAACGAAGGAGGCGTCTTCCAGATAATATTATATTTGAAAGAATCTTTGCGAAATGAGTTGGCTTCTATTTGAAGATCCGTAAATGGCGTCATGAGAGAGGTCTGAGTGCCACTGGTTGCTGCCAGTTTTGCCAAACGATTCGCCTTCTCGTTACCCGGTATTCCTTTGTGCGCTGGGATCCAACAAAGGATGATCTTTTTCCCTGCTGCGTATGCTGAGATGAGATCCTGCTTGATTCGGTGTATAAGGTGATTTCCCTGCTTGAAGTCGGATGAGGCGATAGCGGCGAGAACACTTCTTAAATCTGAGAAAATAATCGCTTGATCAATATCCAAATCAGATTTAGCAATAATTGCGTAAAAGATAGCCGAAAAAAAAAATAAAAGATAATAAATGTAAAAGACATAATTATGTGAATTATTTTTTTTTATATTTTGTTATGTAATGCACGTAGAATAATCAGATCATTTTTTATTTTAGTTATTCCTTCCTGCATATTATCAACTTCTGCTTCCATTTTGTCCAACTATTATTTATTTTTGCTTTTTTATCAGCTAGAAATACTTCATATTCTGTTGGAAC
>NW_012027401.1:0-685 GCF_000956235.1 Wasmannia auropunctata
AGGTTGTCTTAATAAATGGCTAAAACCGATTTTCTTTCTGCGCATTTTTTGTATGAAAAAAAAAATCATGAAAAACGCCTCCAAAATTGCAATCAAAGGTGGTATCCTGCCTTAAGTAAGGGTTAACGAATCAGGAATAACTTCATCAATACCACCTAGCCAATCAGATCTTAACTCTTTCAACTCGAGACACATCCCACATCCCTTGAAACCTTCTATATAAACCGGGAACTGTCCCGGATCGTCCTGTCAGAACATCTTCCGCTCTCAGGATATCTCACCCAGAGTATCATCCTCACTGGACATCACCACGAAGTTTTACCCGCGAATTCTGTTAAGTCAATCGAAGTTAAGTGCGCGAGTGATCCAAAGTACCGTGCGAAACGACCAGCGAGGGACCGATATCGCACCAGCAGAAAAGTAAGTTTTTCTTTCTAATTTCTCTTCTTGCGAATAATCTCGTCGAGACTTTTGTGGTTTCGAAACCTCTGTTTCGCGACTTATCTCTAATTGCCCTCGCCGTTTCAACTAGTGAGCATTAAACCTGTCTCCTTCCCCCTTCTCGTCCATGTCTCTATTATTATTATGATGAGCACGACTCTTTCGAATCATTAATTACTCAGTTCCCTCAACAGTTTTTCCCGCTGGAACCCGGTACCTTCACCATAGGCCCGGATGATTTCAG
>NW_012027401.1:12334-14184 GCF_000956235.1 Wasmannia auropunctata
CTGAGTGGACCTACTGATTATACTGTGATAACGCTATCAAGGCACTAATCAGTGGAAATTACATGAGGACAAATTTAAGAGTATTACTATAAAAAATGACAAGGTGTGGAAGATGATTGCTGCAGAATTATACAAGGAAAATCCTCTTTGGGAATACACTGGAAAACAGTGCGAAAACAAATTTAAAGACGTTCGAAGAAACTATGTCAAAACTAAGGACAATAATGTAAACAAGAGTGGGCAAGACTTGCAAACTTGCAAATTCTACGATGAAATGGATGCAACACTTGGCGAAAAGCCACTTATTAAACCTGTCGCTATCGCTTCCAGCTTGAAGAAAGACAAGCGCTCAATATCTTCTGAAGACAAGGAAGAGGAGGAAAACTTTAAAAAAATCTTAAAACCTGAGAAGTCTAAGAAACTAAAAAACAAATAAAATTAACAAAGAGCTAGAATAATTCATGCTCCAACAAGAAGAAAGAGCTACTATACGAGAACTAGCCAAGCAAAAAACGACATGAGGAAAGAATGCGGCTTCAAAGTGAAGCAATTGAATAGTACGAAACTATGAACGAGTTGTTAGATAAGTTGAACTAACTGAAAATTCTATTATTATTTTTTTCAAAGTTTATTATTCTTAGGCAAGATGTAATAAATCGTACAAAGTGAGACTTTATTTTTTCAGTTAGGTTAAGAGAAAAAAAATTATATTTTCATATATACGAGGGTCATTTAAAAAACTTCCGGCCTTTTTAAGAAAAACATATATTTCGAAGCAAAACAAAATTTATTTCTCGATGTAGTCTCCCTGCAACTCGATACATTTGGTCCAACGTTTCTCCCATCCTTTTAAACCGTCAGAAAAAAATTGATTGTCTAGACCTGAAAAATATTGATTTACAGCGTTTTCCACCTCAGCATTTGACTTATATTTTTTCCCCGAGAAATTTTTTCAAATTTGAAAACAGGAAAAAGTTGCTGAGAGCTAGATCTGGCGAGTAGGGTGGGTGTGGAAGCAATTCAAACTTCAATTCGTTCAATTTTGACATTGCGCTTTTGGTCGATCGTCAACAAGCGCGGCACCCAGCGCGCGGATAATTTTCTCATATCCAATTCTTTATGATATCTCACAAGCCTCAGCAATATCCTTAACAGTCAATCGACGATCTTCCATCACAGTTTGGTGCACAAAATCGATTATTTCGTCAGTTGTAGCGATTTTCGGGCGCCCGGAACGTTCCTCGTCTAAAATCCTCGTACGACCCCACGTTTGTACTCGGCCACCCAATGTTTGACCGTTGTAAATGAAGGGGATGCTTTACCATATACAGAGTCTAACTTATCTTTTATTTCCTGAGTCTTTTTTCCTTTCAAATGAAGGAATTTTATCACTGCGCGATACTTGATTTTCTCCATTGTTGACAGACAATGTCAGCTGACAACTTTGGAGAGTTGCCATAGACAGAGTAATGATCAGAATGACTTCAAATTTTTACGGTTTACATATGTCAAGGCTATCTATCGGACGGCGAAAGAAACTTTTTTCTACAGTTACTTTATGTTGATAAGGCCGGAAACTTTTCAAATGACCCTCGTAATGTTGATACGAACTTTCAATTGAGACCAATCCGAATAAAATCGGTGCAGTCAATCCCGAGATTTCGAAATCGAGTCTACGAAAATGCCACTTTGGCGGTTCCAGTTTTCATCTTATTATTCTTATTCAGATTGTCCGCCAAGGCGCATTTGCAACACCCAAAGCGAGCGACTGTCCGTCAAGATGCGTTCTTATGTGAGATTACGCGCGCCGTTCGAAAACATAACGTGTCCTTACGTGTCATCATTTCATC
>NW_012027401.1:15825-16924 GCF_000956235.1 Wasmannia auropunctata
CCTGACCTTGACGACGCCACTCAGGGTCAAACCAATGTTATCATCTTATGTCCCCCTCGAAGTCCGAAAACTTTTGTTTAAACAATTTTGTTGTATAGCGCTTACTTTAGGAGATATTTGGGTGGATCGATTAAAATGGCTCACCCTGTATATATATATATATATCAGAAAGGTCGTATGTCCTTTCACTGGCAGATTCTAGAGAGCATTCTAAGACGAAAACTCTTCTACGAAAATGTCGAGGCTATAATACTTTTTAAATTATAACCGATTAAAGTTATCCTAACGGATAGACGCCTACGGCGTCTGAAATTCGCGCGCTCAGGCATGGTACATTGCGGGGTGCCCTTGTCCATTGACTCACATTTAAATATTGACATAATTGATGCGCTTATCGCAAAAATATCTAATTATCGAAATTGAGTTTCTTATTTAAAAATATTAATGATTTGATAAGTTAATAACGTTTTATGTTTAAAAATCGAATTTTGACAGTTAGGTTACTTTTGCTGTAGGCGTCTCAATTTTTCATACAATGACAAAGAGATCGCTTTTAAGCTTTGTCTCGTTTATTTACGATTATTTTTAATATCAGTATAATATTACAAAATATCAATGAATAAAAGTAAGATAAGAGAAATAGTATTAATTTTAAAAATAATGAATTTAGAGAAAAGTAAGATAAGAGAAATGGTATTAATTTGAAAAATAATGAAAAATTTACAGGAACTGTTCGAAGTGACCACCATCGCACTCGATACACAATTGGGTGCATCGAAGAAGATTTGTTGTAGCACTAACAATCAGGCGTTATAGTGGCAATGGCTTCTATTATTTTGTCTTCTTATTCTTCGAGATCATCAATCGGTTCCTGGTAAACGTATTGTTTTAAGTAACCCCATAAGAAAAAATCCACAGGATTTAGATCCGGTGATCGGGCAGGCCAATTGTGTATTGAGTGCGATGGTGGCCACTTCGAACAGTTCCTGTAACTCTCATTATTTTTAAAATTAATACCATTTCTCTTATCTTATTTTTATTCAAATTATTAATATTCCGTAATATTATATGCTTACATTAAAAACAATCACAAATAAAT
>NW_012027402.1:0-11064 GCF_000956235.1 Wasmannia auropunctata
GGCGGACCAATCAAAAGTGGCAGCTGTATGGCGCCACTCTGATTAGAGGCTCTCTAGCTTACGGCTGCTTACAGCGCTCACAAAATCATTTCATCCTTGTTGTTTATCAAATATTGAACAAAGACAAATGATGCTTATAAGCGCTGTAAGCGCCAAAAGGAACGCAGCCTAAAGATTGAGATTGAGTTTGGAATGGAATTTGACCAATCAAAACAAAGTTCACTAAATTTGAGATTGGTTTTCTTTCTTCTAATTGGTTAAATCCCAATTCAATCGCAATCTCAATCTTTAGTCTGATACGGGCTTTAGGAGTCTCTTTGTCGGATCGCGAAACTAGCGCCAGTGCGCGTTTCAGTATTATTATATTTCAGTGGGCGAGGACGATCTTGTAAACAGCTGATTATATCTATTACGTGCCACGCACGTGTGAGCGCGAGGCAAAAGCGGAGTGATGCAACGGAAGAATAGAACGGAAAATAAAAACGATAAAACGTGAACATGGGCCGCAAGATACCGGGCAAGAAGCATCGAGGTATCAAGGATCCTCAGAAGCAACGTGTAAAGCGTTTAGCGGAGTGAGTTGTCAGTAAAGTTGGAACTTAAGCAATAAAGTTTAGATGATAATTCTGAACCGACAGCGGATTTTAGGTTAGAGTTGTGTACGAATACGGCGCCGAGAAACGCAGACGAGCAAGCAATCCCGAAGAGCCTGGAGCGCGTCATTAAATTGAAGGAAGCTGCAAAGATCAATAACGGCATCTTAAAGAAGAAACAGAAGAAAAAAAATGCGCTTATCTGTGTAGGATTACAGCATCAAAGACTACATCATCCAAAAGCAAAACCAGAAAAGGTTATACCAGTGTTTCAACAACGACCAGGTGAATCTGGTAAACAATTTATGCACAGGGTATCTAAAGATACACATGATTTTCTCAAGGAAGTAGCATTTGAAAAGAAATATGATGTCCAGATTGAACGGGATTCAAACACTGGTAAAATTCAAGGTATAACAAAACGTAAACATGAAAAAGATGATGTAGAAACATTACGAACTAAACATAAGAATATTAATAGAAAAAAGAAGACAGATTCTGCTTTGACAAAAAATCAAAAGCAAAAATTGAAACTACGTGCAAAGAAAGAAAAAAAACTGAAAAACTATGATGAATTTGAGAGGTTACAAGACAAGATTGTTTTTGGCGAAGTTGCTCATGAACCTCCTAGATTGAAAATCAAGTTAAAAGAAATGAATGAAAGTAGAAAGCCAAAGAATTTATTGTTGAATTCATTATTAGAAGATTGCAAAGAGGATTTTTCTTCCAAAGTGAATAATCGATCTGGAAAAAGGAAAAACCTACCTGAAACAGAAAGAAGAAGACTAGAGAAGCAACAGACTGAAGCTATTGCAGCCTACAGAGAATTGAAGTCTCAACGATTGACTAATAGAAGCTGCTAGGGTATGTTTAAAATACAAAAGCAATAAATTGTGTTTCAATAAAACATATTTGATTTTTTCTTTTAATTTATTTTATTGATTTTATTATATATTTGTGTTATTATTAATAATTAATGTGAATGCTGAATGTAGAAGTTAAAACTTTTCTGATGAAATCAATTGAAATTTATTTTGAAATTAGACAGTCCCAAAGCTATTCTTTGCACTTCTTAATCACAATTTCTTTGTGGAAGGACATAATATTTAATAGAATCCAGGCTTGCTAAAAATAGGAGTGATAAAATTCCTCGTAGTTTGGATATATTTAACCTGTAGTCCAAACAAAGGGCTCGAGCCTCTCTTCTACTGGTAATAGATTGTTGAGCGTTTCAAGGCTTCCAAGAGTTTGATTGAGAAGCGAGTGACATCTAGTTAGCTGACGACTGAGCTCATGCACCTTATTCATCTGCTCTGCAAATCTAGCAAATCTCTTTTGTCGATCCACAGCAAGATTCAGTACTTTGTTAAATTCCACTTCCATGCTGGTACACAGAGTAGCTTGCTCTGCTGCTGTAATCTGCGCATTTGTATTGAGATGATGTTGATAACGTGCACACAGATTGAACAAACCGACAGGATCAAGCCTCTCTAGGACCTCTGGATCGCGTACACCCGGTGGTAGGTTCAATGTGCCACGCATAATCGGCAGAAACATCGGGATACTCTGTAGTTTTACTATGTCAGGATCTTTGTCTGCTGTAGGATCTGCTTGAGCTGGCTTCACCACTACGATATTGTGTGTCCTGTTGTCTGATATATTAATCTTCCTGTGACTTTTAACAAGAAATTAATAAAATTCTATATAGTTATGTATAAAATACAATATTTTGAAAATTTTGATTTTTGTATTAAACTACTTGATAGATATTATCAACTAATAAAATATTACTTGCTACTTAAATGACATTAAACGAACTTTTTTACATATATTTATAAGTATATTTATAAATATGAAGAAATAAAATTATGAGAAATTAATAATTATTTAATATTTGATATAACTTGAAGATTAGAGTATTACTATCTTTTTTATATTTATTTTTTGTTTTACTGGAAATTAAATTGAAAATCAATATTTCTTATATAATAATCCAGTGATACCTACTTGTGATTTGTTGTGCCTAGGCTGTTTTTTCGTCTTGAGATTTCTCCAGCTCCAATACTCTTCCCCCTATAGAGTTGTGACTGTTTGTTTGTCATCTTTGGTGAATCTCCAATAGGTCGATTTACTGTATAAGAAATATATGGAAGATCAGAATCAGAGCAAATGCTGGCGCCAGGACTGGTACATCTCGGTGGAGTATCTTCTGGCATTCTCTCACGATTTGGGACGCTTTTGCCACGTCTGAGTTGATTCGTCCTTGTTTTTCCACTATTGGCATTTTGATTACTATTCTGAGAGCTTTGTTCGGATCCCATTTTCAGATTTTTTAGAACTTATAAAACTTGAAGAAATAGTGTCAATATAAAGCTATGCACTTCAATCAAATCACAGTATATATGATATACTTTATATACGATTTATTTAATGTTTTTTAAAATGATTTTTGTAAATCACAAACTATGCGATTTTTGCTAAAGTCTGTGAAAATTGAAAAAAAATCAGTAAAGCACAAACTTTTACAAAATATCACAGAATATTTAATAAATTTGATGTTGTATGATATATTCTCGAGCTATTTTAACAATTTTATGAAAATGTCAATCTTTTAGTATTTTTTGGCATTATATTCTATAACATGTTATGTCAATAGATTCAAGTTAATCACTAAGAGGTTATATGATGAATACACTATAATTATTCCTATTTTATATTTATTTGTACTTATTTGTTACTATTTAATATTATTACTCATTTTAAGTTTGTTTTACATAGGTATATATTGTTTATTTTTACATTTATCATTTTTTTATTGCATGATTAATCTGATAAAGAAACGTTATTTTAAACGTCAACCAACGTTACTTTCCTATCGATCATTAACTGTGTATAAAAGCACAGACCTCTATGTACTAGACTGCTCACTCCACTGAACTTTAGGGCTGGAGCACATGAAATGCATAACAGCATAGATAATATTGTGGTGTGAAATACGCGCTTTACACGGTTAATACGCATGCGTGGACACTTCTCATCAATATGGCGACATTCAATTGGAGATAAGAATACTGTGGTGGGAGATAGAACATCAGCAATCTATTTCGTCTGAAATTATCTGCACTACTCTCTTTTAAGAACTCTAACCATAAACAAATTGAATCAAATCTAACTTGACAGTTAACGCGCACATGCGCAGACACTTCCTCATTAATATGGCGATTTTCAATTGGATACACAAATGTAATGTGTATCAGCAATCTATATATCTATGCATAATAGAGCATAAGCACAGTATAACCAGTAGATACACTTCGTGTCGGCACCTTTGATCTCCTTTTCCGGATCACGTGAGCATCCACTATGTTAAATCTAGAGTCCTAGATTATCAGAAAAGCGCGACTGACTTATGGCAAAAATGGCGTCGAATGGCCAATCATAAGATTAATTCATTCGGCAGCCATTTATAATACCGATAAATCAATCTTATGATTGGCCATTTGCGAGTCCAATCAGGACTCGTAACACCGGTCGCGCTTCTCTAATAATCTAGGACTCTAGTTAAATTCAGAACCGAATTGAGAAAAGTGCCTCACAAGTAATAAAACAGAAAAGTAATAATATATGGATTCGATACAGTAAATCAATAAATTCAATGTGTGATTCGAATAAAATGTTTTATTAGTAACAATTATTTGTAGGAGTGAACACTAAAGAAAATTTTTGATTTAACTGCTTATAAATTGTCTGCACATATGTATGTATGTATGTATGTACATACACACGGGGACATTAATGCCTAGACATCTGAAGTTGCATGCATATCTAGAGAGACCAATAAGAAGCACGCTTTCTGTCCAACGCGTGCTTCTCATTGGTCTCTCTAGAAATGCATGCAACTTCAGATGTCTAGGCATTAATGTCCCCGTGTGTATATTCCTATCGTCTTGCATTTTATTGGATCCAACCCTCAGCGAAAAACTGAGTTTTCGCGCAGGTATCGCCGCGCAATTTTTGTTTTGGGTTGGATCCAATGAAATGCAAGACGATAGGAATTGTACAACATACATATGTGCAGACAATTTATAAGCAGTTACATCAAAAATTTTCTTTAGTGTTCACTCCTACGAATAATAGTTACTAATAAAACATTTTATTCGAATCACACATTGAATTTGTTGTTTTACTGTATCGAATCCATATATTATTACTTATCTGTTTTATTACTTGTGAGGCACTTTTCTCAATTCGGTCCTGGATTTAAAATGGTGGATGCTCATGTGATCCGGAAAAGGAGATCAAAGGTGCCGACACGAAGTGGACCTACTGGTTATACTATGCCCCAGATATACATTTTCATAAAATTTGCATCGTTCTTCGAATTCGGGTCCGTCATATTAGATCCGCCATCTTTGATTTTAGAATTCTGGCCACGGATTTGTAATCAGCGATCCCAAAAACCCTTGAGGGTTTGCGTGAAAACTCTAAGCACTTTCGTAGATAATGAATTTTCTCCAGAAAAATTGCAATTTTTCAACGTTTGTTTATTTGTATAAAAACTCACTCATGATTTCAAATTATTGCACATCGATTCTTATTCTTGAATGTAAACTTATACCAAAATACACAAAAAAGTTCCAAAATTAAGTGAAAACTACCCCAGTTATACAGAAAATGGTTATGGAAAAGATGGCATTCCACAATGTCACCGTGCTGCAAAGAGTTAAAGTACAAATTTCGAATTTTAGCAAGTTTTTGTAAGTTATATATATGTATATACATATATATATATACACACTTATAAAAACGCGCGCGCGCGCGCGCGCGCGCGCGTGTGTGTGTGTGTGTGTGTGTGTGTGTGTGTGTGTTGGATAAGTATGTGATTTACACGCGCGCGTCGTAGACGCCTTATCTTTTTCACGTCCTCGCCGTGGGCCTCGCTAGCGTTAAATAACACCAATGTTTAAATGAACATAACTCTGCAGAAAAAAATAGAGATCTCAACAAACTTGCATACGTTTTTCTCATCTTGAAAAGCCCTTTCAAACGAGCCTTTATCGACCCTACATTGCCATTTAAGATTTTCAATTTAACCTTTCTCTCCCGTTCTCCCTAGATTTTCATGATTAAATAATAGATTTTATATGCCATTGTAATCCTATAAATTTTAATTCAATATCTCGAACCATTCGAAAATTATTTAGGTGGCAATTATTTTAATTAAGCGCCATACCCTGTATACTATATATAAGATATATTATATAGGTCGAAAACTCAACCGTTTCTGAAATATAAACATTATTGTATGTAGCATTTTGTACATTAGGCGTAAAAACGTCGTGCAACAGAATTAGTATTTTCATTAGCATGCCACCATACAAAAAATGTATATCTGCCATATTTCTTGCGAGTCAACATTTTTAGCACGATATTATCTTATAAATGTGTAATCACATGGTGTTTATAAGGTATTGTGATAAAAACAAAGAGATTATATAGATAGAGATAAAAATGTTGACATATTACTCCCAAGAAATGATATGAATATATATGATTTTGTGCATAGTCGTGATAATGAAAATGCTTATCTGTTGTTTGACATTTTTATGCCTAGCGTACAAAATGCTAACGTATGTAGAAAAATGTTTATTTCTCAGAAATGGTTGAGCTTTCAACCTATATATGTTTACAAGGTTTTCTTACTTGTCAGTATGCGAGTGTACTATCTACCATATAAATGCTGAATGATTTTTTTGAACAATATATAGTATGTGATTAAATGCATCTTGCTAACAAATAATGGCCGATTTAGCCATTTATTTATAATCTATTCTTATTTTAAAACCGTCTTAAAATGCTAATACGACTTTGTGATTGACTTATGACATGTACCTCTAGACTATACTTAAAATGAAACAATTTTAAATATAAAAATGGCCAGACCGTCTAATATACAATTGTTTTTATAACACTGTACGTCCTACAAAATTTGACCTTTTTTTTTTGTTTCACGAATATGATGTAAGATTCATGAGAATGTCAATTTATAAAAAACAATTTTATTCAAAAATAAGCTGATTCATAAAATCTTACAATAATTTCTTACTCGCGTGTTACAAAACACGTACATTATACTTGATAGACTCGACGAACTGATGCAGTCGGAGTCCTATATTTATACCCAAAAATTAGAGATATGGAAAATTCTAGGGCTAGTGAGTCATCGCATTATTATCGGAAAGGGACTTTGGTCTCCCTTTTAGTTTCAGAAAAGCATGCATTGTTATCTTAAAATATCCTAAGAGCGTACACTCGCTCATAGAAAGGTTGCAACACTTTTTATTTTGATGAATTTTGGAATGCAGTTTTGCTCGTGGGCGATTGAACATTGGTTAGATTCATTAGGAGGAACTAATCGCTCGGTAAATAGATTGTATTCCGAAAACGATTTAAAAAAAGTGTTGCAACCATGGACATAGAAATATAAGGGGACAGAGAGCACAAAGTTACGGGGGTGAAGCCACTGCGGGACGGTGCGACGAGGTAAATTGTGTCCAAATTTGATTGGCTGTTAGTTTGCGCAAGCGCATAAGTTCTCGTGTCCGTGTGATACACACATATATAATAGACCGAGTATCTCTAGAACTGGGACCCAATAAGAGTAAACTGGGCACAATTTCCCCCCCGCATTTCGGCTTCACTCTCCTCGCCTAAGTTACGACTTTGTGCTCTGTCCCCTTATATTTCTATGTCCATGGTTGCAACCTTTCTGTGAGCGAGTGTACATGTGTATCGTTATAAAGTAAAGAAATGCTTCTAATAGCGTTTTCGATTTGTTGACTCGATCCGACTCCGAGTCAAAATAATCTGTTCTTTTTAACGTTTCTTGTACACTTTAACTATTTTTTTATAGCTAAAAAGAACAGACCATCGACTCGGAGTCGGATCGAGTCAACAAATCGAAAACGCTATAACTCTTATCCATACAAAATTCTAGGACTAGCGAGTCATCGCATAATTATCATATCGGAAAGGGACTTTTGGTCTCTCTTTTAGTTTCGGAAAACATGCATTGTTATTTTAAAATGTCCTAAGAGCGTACATGTGTATCGCTATAAAGTAAAGGAATGCTTCTAACTCTTATTCTTAATCGAAAAAGAAAGGAAAGATACATTTTAGTATCAAATAGAGGGACAATGGTCACAGTGAATAGTTATTTTGTATTTTTGCTTGCTAAATACGAATCCGTTTTCCAAATTTGACTATCATCATATTACATATGATTCTAATTATATTTAGTATATTACGAATATTTTATTTAAATAAAGCTAGTTATATTTTTTGAAAATTTTGAAATTTTTAATTGTGTCGAATCTACTTTGTCAATAAATTATTGGTTTTTTATAAAAATTATCTGTATGATTATAAAAATTTATTATATACTTATGATTTTGATAAATTATGGCAATTTTACATAATATATTTATATAAAGCAAATTATAAATTATTAAAAATGACAAATTATCATATTACAAAAAAATATTATATAAAATTATAAATATATAAAAATAAATAAAATGAAATGTAAGAGAAAATTATATATTATATTGGGTTGAGGAAAAAGTCTTTTTACATAACCGACAGATGGAGATCTAGTCGATTTTTTTATGAGCCACTATTGTGTAACATATATTAGGCTATAGATCGTTGGAAAGGTATTTTGTATAACATTTTGAAATAGATTGATCATATTGACATAAATTTGAACAATACTGTCGCATTCAATCAAATTTGAAAATGAGTGAAAATCAGGAACATTTCCGACACATTTTACTTTTTTAATATAAAAAAGGGAAGAACGCTGCGCAAGCCACAGAAAAAATTTGCCGTGTTTATGTAGAGGATCCCAGACAGCACAGTAATGTATTAAAAATGTATTAAAAATATATATGCTGGACGTTCCGTACATATATTTAAAACATTCTAATTAAAGCTTCGGACATCTTTAGAATGTATTAAACGTCCAGTGTTACTGATTCGGACATCCCAAAAACATCCTTTTTAAACATTCAATGGACCAAAGTTGAACTTATTTAAAACATTGGTCTAATATTATAAGCATTCAATATCGTATATATAATGTCACACAAACAGCATAAAAACAATCACAAAACATTCAAAAAAAAATTTGAATTGTTTTTAAGCGGATCATTTTTCGCAAACTATATCGAAATCTAAACGGTTATCCATCCAAGCTATAACCGCCACCAACGTTGTTTGACTTTTGTGATCGGGAATTGCAGAACACTTCGTGATGATCTATGACTAATGATATTCATGATTACATTATCCGTGATAGATCAGATAAAGTTATCAAAATCAATAAAGTTATCAAAAAGATGAAAAAATATATTTTTTATAAATATTAACATATAAAAACCTGATCGTTAATCAAAATGACGATGTATAATACAAATAAGTATAACACACTAAATAAGGAAAAGCGATAGTGTCTCATACCTTATCTTTCGATTCTATAGATTACATTCAATTGTTTGATAAATAAATAAATAGCTGTATGTCTGCTTGTATAAGCTAATTAATAATTTTTTGTAATAAAAATTATTAAACTAAAACTGTTCTAAACTATAACTGTTCTATAACGAATTAAGATTCTTAGAAGTAATAATATCCCAGATAGCACAAAGTTTAAAATTGACGCATAAGACGTCTTTAAGACGTCTTTTAGATGTCTTTTAGACGCTACTGCAAGAACTGTCTAACACTATCTAAAAGAATATTTAAAAGACGTCTTATACATTGATTATAGACTTTGTGTTATCTGGAATGTAAGATGGATATTTTTAAAACATTCAAATGTAAATATACTTTATACGTCGAATAATGTACGTTTTTAAAACATTCATATTAAGTCCATGGACGTTTGTACTAAATAAAAACGAAATTTGGACGTCCAATGGACATCGTGTGCTGTCTTGGATTTTTGACCAAAAACATATTCTTTTAAATGAAATTGAATAAATTATTTAAATAATTTATCGTATAAATTAATTTATTTAATTCTGTGAAAAAGCAAACTTTTTCCTAGATAGAGGAAAAATGATATTTCGATTATATTTTTTAAACGTTTTTTTACTGAAAAAGAAACGTGTTTTTAAACGATTTTCGAGTGGACATTTTAACCACTCAAAAACGTTTTCAAGAGTCGGTTATGAAACGTTTCTAAAACGATTATGTACTACTTAGAGATAAGATGCTCATTTGCTATACCACAGGATGTCCTTAGGACATCCCTAAATGAAAATAGGACTTCCTGAGGATGTCCTCAGTACCCGAACTGGACGTCCTGTGGACGTCTTCAGGACTTCCTGAGGACACGATGAGGCGCTCATTTGCTATACCACAGGACGTTCTCAGGACGTCCCTGGATGAAAATAGGACATCCTAAGAACGTCCTTAAATCCCGTCCTGGACGCCCTGGGGACGTCCTTAGAACGTCCTTGTGCTGTTTGGGCAGTAAAAATTGCGTTTTAGCAGTAATTTAGCAGTAATTAAGTGCCGAATTTTGCAACAGATGATACTTCAATAAGTTAGATAAGGACTATTGCATGTGTTTGAGTGAGACAAAAGAGATTGTAAGAAGTTCATTTAGAGATATCACTAACACCGAAGAGTCTGTTTTATCGACCTTGTACAAATTTTTCCGATCTTCCAGCATCGCTTTAGAGATCCTAAAGTCGTCGGTTTTATCGACGGAATGTGATTATTTCCCATGACAAAACAAACATAATTAAAGGCAACAGATTAAAAAATCGTTCTCCACAATAGGCATCAATGTAGTTCTGGTTGATAGAGGTTATGCTGAGAACGAAAAAAAAAATTAAAAAATTTAGATCTCCGTTACCTTTTCTTAGTCCAACATAGCGTCTAGCATACAAAAATTTGGCAGTTTGTTGGTACAATTATGATACGAGTACGTCACAACTACGAATTACATGTGCAAACAATGTTGAGTTCATAAAATTAGGCTTGGATGCCTAAAAAAAAGATGTAATATGTTCTTGAAAATTTGTTACGATGTGTGCGTGCGATATCGATACGGTAGTAAACATGAACACATCATTATACACACTATTACATCAATATCGCACGCATACATACTCATAAATCGTCGGTAAAACAGCGACACTTTTAGAGTTTGATTCCAGTTTAGGATCACTTTAAGAGGATGCTGAAAGGTCAGGAATTACCGACAATTGCAGTTGAAACGATAACTTCGAAATTACTGATCGGAATTAAAATCGCTTTTACAGGATTGAAATAGACATAAAATGTAAGGGGGCGAGCTATTTTTTTGTAGTAAAAACGACAAAAAATTAAAAAATTACCTTTTTTCGAGTCGTACAGCAATCATAACCTATCACCTGACAGATCGGAAGAGCACACGTCT
>NW_012027402.1:11084-15344 GCF_000956235.1 Wasmannia auropunctata
TGTTTGAGTGAGACAAAAGATATTATATGAAATTCATTTAGAGATACCACTGACACCGAAGAGTTTGTTTTATCGACCTCGTGCAAATTTTTTCGACCTTCCAGCATCGTCTTAATGGAGTAACTTGATTTCAAAAGAGGCTTACGAAAATCATTTATCTCGATTTTTTTACCGAAAAATCACAAAGTTCTATACCGTTGGAATAATGGTTCTACCCGAAAAATGGCAAAAAGTCATAGATCAAAACGCACATATTTGATTTAATAAAAGATTTGTAAACAATTTAAAAAATATGTTTTAATTATGCTCCAACTTGTAAAAAGACTTTTCCCAACCTAATATTTGTCACATATTGTTAATTATACATATGTATATACGACAAAATTAATCTTATATATTATAAAAAAATTCTATTTTATATAATTTCTTTAAAATATACTTTTAATTGTTAATGAATAAATAATAATAGAACTGGTATTATGTAAATCACTATTATTCAACAGGGACATAATTGTTTTGGTATATAAAATTTAATTATTTTACAATAAAATGATGTTTATTTCAAATAATTATGTTGACTTTTATACTGTCCTCTTTGCACCAAAATAAATTCAATAAAAAATATATGTGTACATCAATTTTATGTCTTAATCTTTTCAAAAAAAGTTCTTTTATATTTAAATTAAAGATTGATTTTGTAACATTATACAGGATGTCCCATAATAACCGCACCAGACTTCGTGGGCAGGTAGAGCAGATAAAACTGAACAGAAAAGTCCTCTACTATTTTGCAAAATTCGCAATCGTTAACAATATATTAATTTTTGAAGATCAGCGAATAAACGCGTATTCGTCCGCCTATCGCTGAACACCAGCGGTAGGGCGGCCGTATCTCGCCACGTTGCTAGGCGCATGGAAATAGCGTGGGAATAGACTCTATCTCCACGTGTCTAACAGTGCGGCGAGATACGATCGGCACGACTGCCCCATCGCTGGTATTCAGCGGTGGGCCGGGCGGATACGCGTTTATTTGCCAATCTTCAAAAATTAATATTTTGCTAATTGCGATTGCGAATTTTGCAAAATGGTAGAGGATTTTTCTGTTCAGTTTAATCTGCTCTACCAGCCCACGAGATTTGATACGATTATTACCGGACTCTCTGTACATATATGTATATGTATATATATATTTATTTATTTAATGAAAATAGTATTTTTGAAAAATATATTTATACATATTGGTTATTGCGAAGAATATCATCAATGCCTGTCAAATATCATCGCTTGCCTGTTCGGCAAGCAGAAAGATCCGCGCGAGTTCGATTCCCGGCTGAAGTGTATTTTTCGCAATAAATTTCTTTATAGGTTCGAGGGGAGGGTGTTTTTATAGACGCAGATTAGCATCAAAATATATTAAATTGCTTGGTAATTTAATTTGTTACAAGATTCC
This sequence comes from Wasmannia auropunctata, assembly GCF_000956235.1. NCBI lineage: Eukaryota > Metazoa > Arthropoda > Insecta > Hymenoptera > Formicidae > Wasmannia > Wasmannia auropunctata. The sequence goes on from NW_012027402.1 coordinate 12,535, forward strand.
GGCTTCGTAAGAACTGTGTTTCAAGATCGACAAACCGTGCGACCCGCAGTTTGTATGTGGTTGGATATTGTAACAATAAAAATTATTTATACACCAACATCCGTGTTCGGTTCGCATAGGTTTTTACTTTACTACATGATTTATTCTTTTTTTAAATTTTAAGATTTTCTTATAACTTAATTTTTAATTTTTTGATCCCTACTATACATTATTGAGACAAAATTTTAAGATATTTAATTTTAAACTTTTGACGTTTCGTAATAAATTTTATGATTAAAAAATTTTTTTAAATACATGAATAATCTCATTGGACGATCTTTACTTAAATATTTTTAGACCGTCTCTCCAATTCTAAACCTGATATTTTGATCATATTTTATGTAAATAGCATCTAAATAATATTTTTGCTACAAAAAATTAGCTGCAATATAGAAAATGTATTAGATATTAACAATTAATTTTAAAAAGTTATTGGAAGATCAATTAATGTTGAGTTTAAATATATTTATATTTATTAATATTTTATATATATTAATTCTTATTTTAGCTTTTATTTTTAATGTTTTGATTGATTAAATCTTTTTGCTTATCTTTTATCTATCTTTTTTAATATTTAACGTTGTCATCATTCATACTGATGCATATTTTATCTCACAATCAGTACATAAATTCTCTTACGAATCTAAGAGAGTTAAGGCTATGCGTACGCGGGAACGTATCTTCAAGGAAATTTACGACGACACGTGATATTATTCTCAACATAAATTATTATTATCATGGAAATTAGATTGAAAAAAACAAGAAAATTACACAGTTATAATGATAAAATCTTATCCATTCTTATAAATTTAAATGTTGACATTTACGTTTCTTTCAATATCACGCCACTTTGCAACTAACAATATTTTTCAGGTTTATTCATGTTTATTATCTATATAGTTTGGCAGTGTATCAATTTTTTATATTTATTGTATATATTTTTTTTACTTGTCAGCAAAATCATATCTTTGAAATTTTTAAAAATTTTATTGCGAATGACATTAAATCAATAAAGAATTGTTGGGCATGCGCATATTTTTTAAAAATAAAACAAGTTATAAGATAATTGTAAATTGTAACGAATAAAATTTTCAATGAGCAACTTTGCATGTAATTAATTATTGATAATAATGGCCATTTTTTATTTTATGTGTTCTCGTTAACTATATAAAATGTATAAAAATACAATCTCTCTCTCTCTCTCTCTCTTTTTCCAATACATAACATAAAATATGATTAAAATAAAATATATTTGATCAATGTAATTGAAATATGATGCAGTTTTGACTAACTGAAACTTACAATTAGTATTAAAACATAAAGCAAAAGAGAGAATTGTTGTAACATTTAAGTATAATACACAGTAATGCGAATATATTAATTACATTAATTATTGCATATGTAAAATGAATGATTTTATTTTTGTTTGTATTAACATAATAATTAAAGTGTTTTATAGAAAATATTTTCTGTAAAACAACATATAAAAATATAAGATGTATATGTACAAATATTATTTTTGAAAATCATAATTTAATATAAATTTATAAGTACAGATGATATTTCTGAATATATTTTACTCATAATTAAATAGTGATGCTTACTGCAAACTATCTATTTATTACGATAATTTGAAATGATTTTGAAATTCAAAGAACCTAATAAAATATGATAAAACAATAGTGAGAAGTCACGGGAGAGTTGATCTGCCAAGCAAATAATCAAACGACCGAATTTTCGCCACGAGGTTTCTATGTTTACACTCACTTTTCCGCATACTAAACGTGCGATCAAGATATTTTCTATTTTCATCAAACTCGTGAGAAATCGCAAAAATATATAAAATTATATGAATTATAAAAACAAAGTTTATATATTTTAATATTTAAATTATGTATATATATTCATATAATTATAGAACTAATTAATAGAAAAGTTAATATAAATAATTTGTAAAAAATATTATTTTCTCGAAAATGTATTATTGATTAAAAAATTAGAGACATGCGTATACGTGTATACATACATGTGCATGGGTATCTATGTCTATACTTTTCAATTAAAAGTTTAATCGGTAACACCTATTTGAAGAAAAACATTTTTTATAATTATCTGTATTTTTATTTATTTATTTGTATAAAAACACATATATTGTTCCTTATTTCTCATTTATATTTTTCAATTATACAATATATTTTCATTGGTAAATATTTTATTATTGATTCATGTGTTTTTAGGAATATATGAAAAAAAGAAAATTCGCGAAAAAATAAATTTACGTAAATGGCATTATAAAAAACAAAACAAAAATTTAGACATGTTTGCATATTTGTTCACGAATTATATTTTCGCGTTGAATCGCGAAAGCCGTTACACTTGTAAAAATACTTGTTTTAGAAAGTTTATATCGAAATATTGTTTTAGCAAACATTTTACATGCCTTGCGGCAACGATCCGTTAATTAACAAAGCTGTCATGGAATGACGCAAAATATGCAAATTTTCACTAATTCAGTAATATGTGTGAACGTTTGCACATTTTTCGTAAAATCGTGTTTGTTGTTATTATTATTATTATTATTATACTCATATATAAGTAGAACATTTGTTATGTAAATTAAAAATTATTGTTTTAATAATAATTATTATTATTAAGTATTTTATAAATACTTGTATTTATTATATTTAATTTATAATATGATAATTATACAGCAATATAGAAATTTTTGTTTTTTAAGATCACACACACACACACACACACACACACACACA
>NW_012027402.1:15364-28747 GCF_000956235.1 Wasmannia auropunctata
CAGAGATGTGTATAAGAGACAGCACACACACACACACACACATACGTGCGCGCACACAAATGTCTCAAAAGAAATTTAATAAGCATTTTTGTTCTTCGTACGTAAAATAAAAAATTAAACCGTGTAAATCCTACATTTACTTCATATACACTTTATATAAACATTACTTTATGTATGTACATATTCTTTATGCACGTATTTCAAGCGTCGCCTTTATAACGCCTTTCTTTTTTTTGATGATAACAGAGACGACCGCCTCCTGTTAAAGTTTTGCACGCTAGGATACGAGTAATTCGAATTTAATGCCACTTTTATGCTTGCTCACTCGATTTTTATCTCGAGATTGTGCCTTCGAGGGATGTGATCCTGCGAGTCCTTTCTACTTTTAAGTCACTTTTTGATGATCTATGTGGATTTACATATGTTGAAAATGCATGTTTTAATTTCCATAGTTGTGTTCAAATAAAAAGATGATGTGTTATATGTGGCATTTTTTGGATAAAGATATTAAAAATACATAGAAGACATATACAAATATATATATAATATATATTTGTATATGAAGACATATACAAATATATATATAATATATGCACCCGCGCGTACGTAGTATGTGTGCATGTGTGATTGTACGTATATATATTTATAAATATATGTACCTATATATTTTAAATATACGTATATATAATTTTTTTAAATTTTTATATTAAACTGTTAATACTGTATACGCATATGTATAAAAATTGATAAAATGTGAAATGTCTTGCAATGTGATATGCATTTGGAGGTCTGCAGTGGTTTAGTAATTTGTCATTGTCGAATGTGTGTTCAAAACGGCAAAGTAATTGGAAATTGGACTCACCGAGAAATGTGCTGCGTAATACCTTTTTTATGAGCTACAAATGTTCCTTCAGTTGCAATAAATTCGCAAAAAGGTGAAGTAAATTCATGAAATGTAATTGAAAAAAAATTGGTTTCTAGATTTTCTTTATTCTTTTTGCATTTAATGAGTATACTTAAAGAAACAAAACTATTCGCTATTATATATATATATATATATATATATATACATATTTGTATTATTATTGTATTTAATTGTGTCCGATTAGATCGATTACGAAGCTGTGAGAAATTAGTGGTAAAGAATTATTAATTTACGTTAAATAATAAATGTCAACGTTATATTATATTATAATAAATATATGTATAAATTATTCATATTGTAAACATATAAATGTTTAAATAAAGTATATAAATTAATAAAAATTGAATTTAAAAAAGACAGAAATTTTATTGAAGTAGATAACCCTTTAATCGAATGTAACATATGATTACGAATTCACTTTATGTACTTCACACATGTATGTGTACATCAGAAGTGTGCGCTGGCGCGTAGAATGGAGAGTGGCATAGGGCTCGAAGAGGGGATAACGCGCGGACGATCACGATTCACGATGACGGAGCGCGCGACAGTGTACAGCAAGCTGCTGATACGTGAGTTTGCTTTGTAGTGTTTGCTCCGTTTCGAAAATTGTGCGGCCACGTGGTTTATTCTCCTATGGGACTCTCGTTTTGCGTCATTGCCATCGTTATATGCATTATAAGATCGAGTGACGTTTGTTCATAAATTGAATCGTGCGTTTTGTTTCATTGCAATTCAAATTGACGAGTGTCATTGACATTTACAAAGCTTATTCTTCAATTTTCTGCAATATCGCAACATTATCGTTCTGCCAAAAAATTGGAGTCCGTAAGATAGTTGCAAGTGAGATATTTGTGAATAATATTCTTTTTGAACATCTACGTTAATAAAGTTTGGCTGCGACGTTACGGCGAAGGTGTGTAACAGCTCTGATTAAATAAGCAAGCTTTGTGCATGTAATTTAATTATTAAAAAATTAAAGTGATTAACAAAACAAATGCAATACAAAAATCCAAGAATTTTGCAATAAATAAAAAAATAAGGAATATATGGACATCATATTTCTTTTATGTTATACAAATATGAATGTAGAGTATAAACTCTCTTCGTCTTTAAAGACATTTTCTTTTTTCAGTTATATTATATTCTATTATAATCTTTTTTAAAAAAAAATAATTCGATATCATTAGAAAATATTATAATTATATTATTTTATCAATGAATTTTCTAAAAGAGTTTTGGATAATTTTAATATTTTTAAATACATTTATTTAATACGTTTGTACACACATGAAAACACATTTATTTGCACATTTATTCACAAAACTTTTCGAAAGAAGGAAATCTATTGCATAGGTAATATATATTACTTACGAACATTACATATTTCGCAAATTATATTTAGAAATAATTAATTTATTTAAAAATTTAACTTGACCAATTAAATTAAAAAACAGATATTTGAAATAAATGAAATAAATTAAATTAAATTTTAACAAAGTTTAACATATTAATCACAATTAACTAAATTTTTATTAAAAATTATTGATTTTATCTTGAAATTTAATTGAGTTACATAAAACGCCCCATGATAAACTGATCGACTCAATTTATTTTTGTAAACTCTATTACAAATACAAAAGTAGTTATTGCAATTGATGTTTGAAGAAAGCAATTCGTTTAGTTTGCTGGTTATAAAATTAATAAAAATAAACATTTCAAATACAAGTTTTATTATAATCATTATTGATATACATATATGTTGCATCATTAATTCACAAAAAATGATGAACTAACTACTATTAAATAATTCCTGGAAAATATGCGTCTTATGCAAAGTAACATATATGTTTATTCATATTTTAATTACGCAATGAAAGTCTTTTAATCGTTCTCTCTCTCTCTCTCTCTCTCTCTCTCTCTCTGCAAAAGTAATTAGCTTTCCCTTTCTTATCATTATTCTTTTTGAACGCGTATATTCTAGACGCTCATCATATAAGAATATTTTTAAATATACAAAGACAATTATCTGTTAAACTTTATGTGTATATATAATATAAAGCTTTTATATATATAGTATATATAAAGTTTCTTTTAATTATATAAAAATACAATGTCTTTTTTAGATAATAATATATTGTTTTATGTAATTAAAAATTACGAATAAATATGAAATTATGAACCTTATAATAAAATTATTGTAATAGATTTTTAATAAAACACGTTAAAGGTTAAAATTAATTTGTATGAATAAAGTTATAGTTCAATTATTATTTATACGTACATAAAGTTAATAACTAAATTATTATTTATGAAACATGTATAAAATCGAATATACATAGCTAATAACATACAAAAGTTTATGTTAATATGTATACATACATGTATGTATATATATAGGTATATATATATATATATATATATTTATATTCATATTTATATATACGTATTGATGTGATTATAATATTATAATTGTGAAATATTATAATAACATTACAAGTAAATGGAATAAATTGAACGCTGCCTACATTGAAATAGAAAATTTGCGTTACATTGCGAAATTGTAAACTGTGTTTGTTTCGACAATTGCGGTCTGCTGCGATAAACCGCGTAATAACGTCAATTTGCTGAACGAAGAACAACGATAAAAAAACTTGTTTTGAAGTTTGTCTGTGGAAATAATAACGTAGGAAGCGGTTAATTGCAAAATTTCAGCACATGTCAAAATATATGACACAATTTTTTTTTAAATTGCAACATTGAACATTTTAATGCATGTTACGAAAATATTTGTCATTAAATATATTTATTACATTTAAATATATACATTTAATAATTAGGATATTAAAATTTAAAAAAGAAAGGAAAGTTAATGAAATTATTTTTAATTTTTAGACTATTTATTAATGTTTCTAATATTATATTTTAAATATAATTATATATATAATTGTTTTTGTTTTAATTAGCGAACTGATACGTTAAAACTGTGGCTATTATATATTTGAGTTGATAATTAAATGTCAATTAAAGATATGTACTTTGATCATATTTAAGACTGAGCGGCATTTTTTTTATTAAAATCGTGAAAATGTTGTCTTCGTTGTATACTTTGGTTAGATCACGCCAAGCGGAATGTCTAATAATACGTTGGCCGTTTATTGTGTTGTTTCACGATTGCATAATTTCAGAATTAATAATTGAGGACAAACTGCACCTCTCATAGAAAGACGAAAGTGGTGTGTGAAAATTTGTGTCGTTTGTTGAAATTACAGGCAAATATGCACTTAATTAACGCTAGACTGCTGGCAATGAGTATGTATTATATTTGTTTATCATATAATATGCTAATTTTGAAGATGAAAAATATATTAGATTTATAGGAAAATTTATAAATATCTTATGCCAAATTTTCTCATATTTGTACAACTCTTAATATTTAATTATTATTTACTTTTATGTATATTATTTATACATATCTTAATCACATTGCAGTAAACAATCTAAACTTTTTAATTATTATTCTTTACGTTAGTCATGAGAATTTATAGAGTTACGAATTTTTATTGAAAAAAGAAATTAAATTTCACTGATTGTGAATTGTGAGTGATGTTATTAGGAAAAATTATTATTAATTTATATAGTAAAATAAACGCTTATTTGCTTTGCAAAAACAGTTTAAATGAAATTGGTACAAGGATATGATTTGTTTCTCTTCTCATTAATTTATGAAAAAACTTGAATTAAGCTAAGAAAGAAATATTTTGAGTTTTCACGGACATGAAGATTCATGATGAGCGTAGGACGTACAGCAGGCGTCTTTGAAAATAGATCCGATCGAGAATAGTTCCAGCTGGCCGAAATTCTGATTCTCGAATGCATCTTTTTTTAACCCACTACGACACAACATGCATTTACAATATATAATAAATACAGTTAAATATCTAAATTAATAATTATTTGTTAGTTAATTGTAAAATTAAATTTATGAAATATACAATTATAATATAAAATTGCATATACCTATAAAGGATTTTTTTGAATCTACAAAGTTTACGTTTGATAAAAAAATTTTTATAATTTTTGATAACAAAATAAGTTGAAGATATGTATATATCGCATATTTAGCAATTACATAGCTGTTGACAGGATAAATTTATTACGACATTGTGTCCTTAGAAGTTATTTAAACTTAAAAAAAAAGTAAAAGTTAACTCCCTAATTTTTAAATTAATTTGTAGATATATTATAAATTTTTAGGTATTATAAAATTAAATATTTGCATGAATAAATTTTTTCTATATTTTTTATTCATTTTTCATAAAGAATTATTCTTTTATTGGTTAGATTATTAACAATTCATTCTGTATACATATGCTCATGTATGATACTAACAAATGTTTCAATGATTTTGAATACTGTACTCATTAAAGCATCAGAAAAACACGAAAAAAATAACAGGCAATTTTATTTTTCTAGTGTAGGTAAAGGAAAACAGAAAGAGAGAGAAAGCATTTATCCCCCCAGGCTGTAATAAATACTCTGGTGCTCATGGAACGCACACCTGTACATACAAAAAATGCAATCACTGTATTTTTCTAAATTGTTGTCGTCCCATATTTATAGTTTATTTTTAAAATGAGATTCTGTTTTTAAAGAGAGAGAGAGAGAGAGAGAGAGAGAGAGAGAGAGAGAGAGATTTGAGTATTTTATTAATATTAATATCATAATTTTAAATATACTATATATGTATATATATATATATATATATATATATAATTGTTATATTAATACTTTTATTACTTTTTTTTTAATTATACACATATATATATATTTATATATATACAAAAATATTTTTGTGGAATTTTTAACATTTTGTCTTTGTCTTTTATACACATATGTATATATAAAAAAATTATATCATATGTGTTTTCTAAATTACTTTTATTTCATATATTTATATTTAAAGTTTGTTTCTTAATCAGAGTTATATTTTTGACTTTAATATATAGATAAGTTCGATATTTTTAACTAAACATTTATTATTTGAACAGACAATTATGGCATACACTAATTACTCGCATTATATAGCAAGTGAAGTATCTCAAGGCCATAGTGTTTGTCTTGGATTCTTGTTTATCTTTTTTTTTGTTGCGTCTATTCATCTTTTTTAGAACGTATTATTGTTATTTGAAGAGAAATTATTTTTATTGTGTGGAATAAATTTTAATTGGCTTTAATTGAAATATAATTAAACTTTAATTAATGAATAAATTTTGATTGACATTTATTAGTCAATGTCATTATTTGATTCGTAAATGGGTAGAGAATCACAAACAATATAAAAACTATAATAAAATGTATAAATAACATAAAATTTTGTAAATTAAAATGTACGAGGATTAAGCTCGCGCATGGGGGATAGAGAAAGTTGTTGCGAGGAATTACGGGTATTATGGGTAGTGCGATTCGCATGATTGGCATTATGCGATGCACGTATCGTTGTTGCAGCTTGCCGTGCAATATGTCTCAGTTTGCGACGCGGATAAGACCGCATCTCCTTGATTAGGCTTTATCTCGTCCACCCACGACACAGCGACGCGGATATTAAGATGAACAAGCGTAACACGCGCGCACACACTGCGAGATCCATTATAGTGATTGCACACGTCTATATGTATACCTTAAGCTCATTCCAAAGAAAGAAATACTAAGCATACAATCAGTGACTTTTCGAAAAACTTTTTTCTTCAAATTGATCGCTCATTGCTTGAAATTAAAAACATAAATGTATAATTAATTATTATTAATATTATAACGATACTGTGTTAAATATAGGGAAAAAGTCATGCAGTACCGACCGGTATACAGTACCGACCAAAGCTAGCTCTCACTTCTCACTGTTAAAATACAGCATTTTACATAAGCGGATCAATACTATAGATCTATATAACATATTCCGCAGCCGTATACTTTTTACTTCAACGTTCTTAGATCTTTTTCGTTTATGTGTATCTTGAGTGTGTAAAGTTATTTTTCAGAGTTGACTTCTTGTTTCTCAGATATAATTAAATGATTTTGTTGCATTGTGTTCACTATATTTAGTCTATTAGGTATAAATAAATAGCACTTTTACAAATTTCTTTGTACGTTATTCATTATAACGTAAAATATTTCTATGTGTCTATCGTGCAGATACCGATCATCCAACTGTCATTTAGTATCGACTAAATTTTTGTTTATTTTCTCTAATTAAGGAAAAACTGAAGACCAAACTCCATAGCATTGCTATTTTACTGATATTTTGTGTATTTACCTATATGTATGTATGCGCGCAATATTAATGTAGTGTATATAGTAATATGTCACATTTGCTACCACATAAATATCGCACGCACGCAACACACACACACACACACACACACGCACACACACACACACACACACACACACGCGCGCGCGCGCGCGTACTTATAGTAATAACTATTTTTATCGAATAGGTATCGAAGTATAATTCTGTAAACTCATTATTATTTTTCTTCTTGTAATCTACTATAAGCAACTCGAATTTTGTATATACAAATTACAGGAGGTTTTTATATCAAGTAAATATTGTTATATTTAACAAAAAGGAAATTAAATTTAAATGAAGGCGTGTCACTGAGTACATCATTTGTAAAGAATCATTTGACGAAGATTAGGCGCACTGCATCAATATGAAGGTTGAACACGTCGAAGGTACCTACAGACCGAAAAAATTAACTATTTTTATTTGTGATATTTGTAAACGTAAATTTAGAAAATAAGTCTTTTACAATTAAATGTCTTTTCTAATATTATTAATTATTTAGACCTAAAAATCTAACAAATAACTCAAATTTCATCAATACAAATTATAACTTTTCTATTATTGACAATAATCAATTTTACGTAAAATAATTTTTCTCCTTTTATTAGGTTCTATTTATACTACAAATCACTTTTTTCAAATTTAATGTTCAGCTAGTTTAAGTTATACTAAAAAAACTTAGATTAGTCAGTATTGCACGACCTATCATATTAAATTTGAGTATGTGAGAGATTAACAAAATGAGTTGTTCAACATCTCATAAAATCTATAGATCCATCTAGCTCCGATTCTTTCTTCGCTTGTAGTTTACTTATTGTTAGTTCGAAGTTTTCCTTCATCTTGCCGTACGAGTGCAATTTCCCGCGCGAGCAGATGACGCGGATGAAGCGCGATCGTCAAGATACAACTCACGGAAACTCCTCGAAGAAACACTTAGATGAAACACTGACGCAACTCTTTATTGTATCTCGTATTGCTATTGTTTCAAAGACTTTATCTCTGCTGTACATACAGTACAAAATTTTCTAGAAGAGCAGCAATATTTTATCTAATGGAATGCACGGACATAGAAATTAATATATTAATTTTATAATTATATACTAAACACACACACACGCACACGCACACACACACACACACACACACACACACACATATTATACATACATATACGTACATATTTATATACAGAGTGTATTCCCATTTCTACCGCATTTCCTTTTAAGAACGAGTTATTGAGTTAATTTTGAGTCGAAAATTCTAATACAAAAATGTCGAGGCTATAATACTGTTCAGTTATAAACGATTTAAGTTAACCAATATTAACGGTTGAAATTTGCGCGCTCAGGCACGGCACATTTGATAATATAAACGGCCCCGTTTATAAATATCAATACACGAAACTAACTTCATGACTAATTAACCTAATGACTAATTAACTTAATAATAAATACTTAAACTTTATAGAAAACAATACATATAATACGACCTCAATAATTTAAAAATTTCAGCCGCTAATATTGATTAACTTAAATCGTTTATAACTTGAAAAGTATTATAAAAGTAGTTTCGACATTTTTGTATTAGGATTTTTGATTCAAAATTGTCTCAGGAACTCGTTCTTAAAAGGAAATGCGGTAGAGGTGGGACACTCTGTATATTATATATTCCGTGAAAAAATTTTTTATATAAGTACTTATATATACATAAATATATACAAAAACATAAATAAGTACATATAGCCAAAATCGGCCCTATACGAAACTAATTTTGTGACTAACCGATTTAACAAATAATACTTAAACTTTATAGAAAACTTTATAGAAAAGAAAGAAACTAATATGGATAATATGAGCATAATTTGTATATAATTATATACAAAATATGCTTATATTATCCATATTAGTTTCTTTTGTAAAGAAGGATGTTAAAAAAGGGTTGATTTTGGCTTCCAAAGATGTAAGTAAAAACAATAGTGTTTTTTGTAGATTTGGATCCCCTGAATACGTTAGAACTATTAAAAAGTTTGTAACGTTTAGGGAACATCTTGAAAATTGAGCATAAATACAGCGTTTTTACTAAATGCGCTGTTTATGCTCAATTTTCAAGGTGTTCCCCGACCGCTACGAACTTTTTAATAGTTTTATCGTATTCAAGAGATCAAGATCTATAAAAAAAAAAACATATTGTTCTTACTTACACTTTTTTGGGCCAAAATCAGTCCTTTTTTAATCCTCTTTTCTGTTTGATAGAAAAAAAGTAATAGGAAAATAATAGGAAGACAAAAAAATAATTAAAAAATAATTTTAACATTGTTTTTTTTACAAGTCAAGTTTAATGAATGAGAAAAAATTGATCCATATAAAATTATATATTATACAGTATAATTAAAATTATATGTATACGATTATATATATAGGTATATGTACCTATATATGATTATATATACGTAATTTCTTCTCATTCTTTAAAGTTGACTTTTTGTAAAAAAGATAATACAAAAATTATTTTTTATGTCTCTTTATTGTTATTATTATTTTTGTTGCACCAAACAGAAATTTCACAAAAAAAGAAATTAATATGGACATGTATGGGCACATTTTATATATAATTATATATATTTATATACATACATTCATGTATGTTCTTATATATATATTTTTTCCCGGATATATATATATAGACATTACATGTATCTACATATGTGTATATATCTATATATCTAAAATATATTATATATATGTACATATACACATATTTAATAACATCTACATATAAATATATTATATATAATTTGAGTTTTTTAAAAAGAAGATGTTTTATAAAATTTTATAAATAGGTACTTTTATAAAATGTTTGGACCTTGTTACTTACCATTTATATTTTTGCATTATGATTATGCAAAATCAGCATTGAATAATTATCGTATTATAATTTTATATTCTTTATTTTGTTTCTCCATGATTTCCGCGACTTTCTATATGATTTTTTTTTGGCTACGTATTATAATTTTAATATAAATAAATTAGGAAGAAATCAGGCTCCCAAGAATAAATTTAAGATATCGAAGTAATAGCCAATGTGAGCCGACACATGTTGAACGCCGACGGATTGTTGATGTGTAATAATTTTTATTATTACAATATCCAGTTACACGCAAATTGCGCGCCGCATTTTTATCGGCCTTGAAACACAGTTCTTTACATGAGGCCGGAATCCGATTTTAATGAACTTTTAATATAGCGATGTAAATGAATGAGACAAAATATACTTAACAGAATTGACCGAATTGAATGTAGAAACGAATTAAAAATATAATTTCTTTTTCATTTGAAATTTTACAAATGTAATTAACAAAGATAAAAAAATAAATTCTATCGTAAACTGGTTTGATACAAGCGGTTTGTTTACATTTTTAGAAATTCATATAACCATTTTTGGATGAACTTCCGAAAATGACCCACGCTTAATTGTTATAATTTTTAGCAGAAATACTCGGAATGATGTCAAATGAATATCCTTAAATGGATTTTCTGCGCAAACAAAGTTTAATACAAAAGTGTTTAAATAAAGTTATATATTGTTACACTGATTTATCAGATGATAGGTATTGTAATTATATATTTAATTAATTAGGGATTAAAATATGTGAAAGGAACTAAGGGAAAATCTGAGGGGAATGGAGGCAATAAAAAATAGAAGTAAAGCGAGATTCTAAGATAATTTAAAATTTTGCACATAAAGCAAGGTTTATTTCAAACCCTTCCCTCTATGTTAGATTCAGGGAGCGAAGCTCTCCGATGGGGGATTGGGGGGGGGCGAAGTCTCCCAGTAGGTAACATGGGCGCAGGCGGGGAGCCCCTCCCCCCGCCTATTACATGGCTATTATTTATTGTAGAAATAAAAAATAAATCTTAGATTGAATAGATTTAATTAGATTTAATAGATATTCAATTTAATATATTTCGTACCTTGCATAGGGGTCTGTCTAATCTTTTCGGTATCTATTATTTTTAGTATATTGTAGACTCATCCATTTAGTAAAGCGAAAATTTGATAGATATATAATATATGTATATATATTTAATTATTGTTGCGAACCAAGATCTATAATTGTACTGTTTCACATGAGTTTTTGACTTTGCACGCATGGCAAGATATAATAGACGACAAAAATTGCGTTTTATTTATGAAACATTTTTTGTTAATAACTTAAAATAATGACTAAAACCTTTCGATGATTACTTAGGGCCATGACCTTGATAGTATATGTCAAGGCCAACGAAGGTCTCCTGATCGAAATATTTATCTATTATATTTTTTGATCTTACAAAATAGCTTTTTTATAGGAATCGCTGAAAATCCTTTTAAATGCTTTTATTTTAACCCAAATTAAAGCTGTTGACAAAGTTTTATTGAAATCGGAAGTGGGTTGTTTTCGGAAGTTTATCCCCATTTTTTAAATACAAATCGATACATTTCATTTTATTTTATATAAAAAATATTAAGATTGTTCATGGAAAAGAAAATAAAGAATACTGCATTGGGATATGAAATGTTTCTCATATTTCAGGTATCTTAATTCTGACATAATATAAAATATAAACTATTTCATAAGATATTTATTTTTCGATGACTTTGTCTTAAGATTTAAGAGAAGGAGCAAAATTAGGAACAAAATTGATTTATATAGAAAAAGGAATAAACTTAATAAACTTTTGATTTTGAAAACTTTTACATTTAAAAAAACAAAGTTTGGTCTCTACTTGAAGGTGATAACGTCACCAATTTTGATGATCTTGACATGTGTTGTCAAAGACATGGCTCTAACTAATTTGGAAAAGGTTTTAACTGTTGTTTATTAAAAAGTTATTAATAAATAAAATAAACTGTTCAAATTATATATAAATACATACTTTACCAATTATACCTAAATTTTATGTTATTTGCATATATATACATATATTTAAGTAAAAGTTGAGTGAGCGAGAATCTCCCCTATATCTCCTTTTATTTTCGAATATAAAGTCGTTCGAATATAAAGAAAATTTATACGGAAACGCGTATACTGAATTATGTCCTATACACCAAAGAAAGTGATTATCTTTGATTGTTAAAATTCTTAACTAGTCGCAGCCATTATATATATTGAAATCATGACATCATAAGCGAGAAATGACACGTAAAAGTTTGTTGCGTTCCATTTTTAAATAAATAAGAAGAATTTGGATAAAATAAAAAAAATATTGTCGCTCTAAAAAAAACTTGTAAAAATGGAAATTATCCTTTTCCCCTCTGACAGTCAGTAAAAAATCATAAGACATATAAAGTGATGCCTAATCATGCAAGAAAACTCATGGTTTGACAACTGTTGAAAGCAGTGAAAAATATGTTTTTATGTATCAAATTCAAAAATAACTTTAATTTCCATTCATTTTTACGAATTTGTACTGTAAAATTTACAACATTTATTTTTATCTATTTTTACTTTCTTTGTACTTTCATTAATTTAAATATGATTCTATATTTATATTTTTATATTTATAAATTTTTAAATTTATAAATTTTTTTAGGATATAAATAATAGCAAAACATTTAAGAATACTATCAGTTTTTCTAAATTTGAAAGAATTACGTTGTCGATTTATTTTATATTGTGAATCGACTTTGACAAAGATAAAGGAGTTAGAAATGGAACAATGTGTGTAAAGGAAAAGCGAGCAAACAATGATAGCACGTGCGGAAAATCGCCTTATGATGCTCGACGTCGTCGACACAACGGCATTACACGACGATTTTCATTGGGTGTAAAATCCATATTCTTCGTTCTTCTTCTATCTTCTTCCATAGACGCAATTTTTTGGTTTTTTCGTTTTACATCTCGTGTTTTGCGAGACCCAAATTAAAATTTGTATTATAAGAAATATGTTAATATAAACATTATACACACACACACACACACACACACACACACACACGCACGCACGCACGCGCGAGCACACACACACACACACACACACACACGCACGCACGCACGCACGCACACACACACGCACGCACGCACGCACGCACGCACGCACGCACTATTATACATACTACCCGACCGCATACAGTG
>NW_012027402.1:28767-29154 GCF_000956235.1 Wasmannia auropunctata
TATACATTTTGAGATAACATCTTCGAAAGGAACTGTGACAAATTCATATGACAAACTTTTTTTACATGAAATACATCCATAATCTTCGAATCATATAGATACGTATAATAAGAATAATAAGATAAAAACTGTTCTCCATAAAAAAATATGACATTATATGTGATAATTTTGATACGTATCTAGTTACACCTAATTACCTCGAGAAGACATTTTATGCTTAGTGTATGTGTATGTATGTACAACATACATACCTGTCGCCTTTTTCGCGCGTGCAAGTTTCAACAGTGCATCCAACAGAATGGCATAAGAAGTTTTCGCGGTCGTTTTAACGAAATTAAAAGAAAGTAAAATAAAAGTCAATCTATAAAGATCGGAAGAGCACACGTC
>NW_012027402.1:29174-46696 GCF_000956235.1 Wasmannia auropunctata
ATATATATATATTATATATAAGTATATATATATATGTATATAATATATATATATATATATATATATATAGTATACATAAAATGTCAATGTACTTTTCTTATTTTACGTCATGTGCACGTGCACAATAGAATTATACGTATATGTGGTAACTCATGAACAATAGTGTGTATGTATGTATACAATAAGATATACATATATTATATAAATATAATTATATAATCAACAAATACATAAAAATATTTTTAATTTATTAACGTATACATTTACACATACATTTATTTTATATTTAAAATTTCGTTTGAATATTTCAACAAATTTAAATTTTATCATCTCATTTTATCAAGTCCTTTTTAAAGCTCTTTGTCATTTAATTATCATCGCTTCTTGCGATTCGTAAACATCGTTAACATAAATTTGCTTCACAATTCACAAAGACATTTGAAGACCTTTGAAACTACAAACAATCGATAAATTATTCATAAACAAACGAAATGATAATATGCATCTATTTGTCTCGACCATCTTCATCAATGCAGCCATTGCATCCTTGCAATTTGTTTATCGAATGTTCTCAGCGGTATCGAAAGGGCAATTAAACATCAATTAGTATATTGAATTTTGTCAAACGGAAATCAGAAACTCCCTTATTTTTTGTTTTTAAAGAAGAATTTTAATTAGGGCGAAAAGTTTTAAAGTCTCTTTATAAAATAATTATATTTATTCTAAGAAAATGAGTTGATTTTTAAATACGCTTTTATTTTGAAAAATTAATTTTCATATAACGTTCGTATAAAAAAATGCATATTAAAAGATTCTTTTCTTATTGTTTTTTTATATAATATGTTACATGGTTTTTTAATGATATGTTTAATGTAAAGATATTATAATTATTGAAAAAATAATAAAAACTATAATTAAATTTTCTATTAAGATTTTTCGATAAAGTAAAAAAAAGGAATTTGTTATACTATTGAAAAAAAAGATTAATATTAATACTTTATTAAGAAAACTTGCAAGCCAGAAAATAAGAGCTTTAAATTGAATTAATTAGCTAATGAGATGAACTAACTAATATTGAAGCATAGATGGTAATTAGTTATGCGTGTGTAGAATATACTTACATTTTAATGAATGCGTGTCAAACATTATTAATTAAAATCTTAGAAAAGTCTATAAACGATTAAAAAATGATAAAAAGAATAGTAATAAATAGTACAAATTAGTAACAATTTACTAATTTGTATTTTTAATTAAAGTTCTTTCCGAACTTATACGTTTTTGAAAAGTTTATGTATACAAGTATCCTATTTGTATTGTACTGATGATATTATTTATAGTTTTAAATATTACTTTAAGAAGGTAAAATTTATAAAATTATTTATTTTTCTCTTTATTACAGTGAAATTCTGACAAGAAGCTTTATAGCGCTATTGCTTAAATTATATTGCAGCATACTAACACTCCTTCTTTTTTAGTCAATTATTATCTCTTTATTTTCCAGTTTCACTTTTAGCAACACATCTCCTATTTTTCAGTATTGTATTATTATTACTTTATCGTATTTGCTGATGTATATTTGAAGGCATCAAATCTTTTTACGGATAACCAAGAAAAACATACACTAATGACTTAAAAGATTGAAATATCGTATATAAAATTAGATCGTAGATTTTAATTAAAAATTTTATTTTTGTGCAAAGTTTAATGCATTTCGAATTTACGTACAAAAATATTGTTTTACATTAATTTAGATTTTGTCATTATTATTTAAAATTATATATTTATCTTTTCATATACATAGATATTATTAGCTTTTATTATCTTCATTATCAGATTATCAGTATAAGAATTCGTACAAATTTAATATTACATACAATTTTTACTTCTTATATATTTTATTAATATATTTTAATCTTGAAACTGTATTTTTCTCAAATTGATTCGTTTTTTCTTTTATTATCGCCACAAATAAGCTTTTACAGATGAATAGATAGTCTTTGAACGAAAGCAGAATAAAACTATGCAAATATTCGAATTAGCGACTCGAAATTCAAATTCGTCTGTCTTCCATGATCCTGATCCTTCTAGTCGATCCCTTAGAAAGTTGATGAAAGTCAATTTAGCCGAAAGCTCCGTTCTTTCATTTTGTCTAGAAATTGATTCTTTTCGTTTTTTAAGATATTTATTCACTTGAAAACAAGAGTACACGTAATATTTGACTTTGACACATACTTGTACACACAGAAGAAATCTATTAGAAATGTATTATATCTATTTCAAATTATTTATATTATTAATTTTATTTAATGATCTGTATTATATTTAATTACTTCCTTTTTCTCTTTTATTTAGAACAGAAAGAAAGAAAAAATATTTTAGAAGTTAACAAGTATTTAAAAAATATGTATGTCTTTTAAACATAAAATATTAAATTTTTTTAAATAAAAATATGTTTCTAATTTTCTATTTATTACAACTATTTAGAAAATATTAAAAAATTTAAAATATAAAATAATTAGATGTGTATGTATACCAATATATATATATATATATATATATAATTATAGTTTATATTTCTAATTTATTAACTATATTAACTGTATAGGGTGTCTGTCTGTATTTTAATCTATTACTTTTTTATCTTTGCAGAGTAAGATCAATTTAAAAATATGTTTGGACAAAAATATAATCGGAAAAGGAACAAATAATGGTAATAAAAGTGGAAAGTTTTAAAATTAATTTTAAAACGTCAATTTCTTTAATATATTCATATAAAATAAATTATTGTTATTTTTTTTAAATAAAATTCTGTGATTTTTTCTACATAACATGTTTCCTTTAATTATTCTGTATATAAAAGTATTAAAGTTGAATTTTAAAGAAGTATTAAAAAATTAATAATTTAAAAGATATTTCATATTTTATTCTGACACTTTTGACAGGAAATCTATCTCACAAACTATTCATTTTTTAAATAACTGTACTTTAACAGTTTTATGCATATAATAATAAGACGAATTAATTCGTGTAAAGAAGACACATAATTGCTACTATGAAAAAATTATGTAATTCGCAACTGTATATCTTTTTTAAAAAACAATGTATTTTGTTTGCATCAATTGAAAATCTGTTTGTTTCTCATTATTCTCATTATTTTGTGCAAAAAGTTATTAAAGTACAGTTATCAAAAAATGAATAGTTTGCGAGATATTTTATATTTCCTGCCAAAAATGTCAGAAAATATAAAATATGTTGTAAACTATTGTTTTTTTAAATAATACAAATCAATAAAATAGGCAACTACAAATCAACACGCAGGACTTGATGCGTAAAAATTGTTATATCAATTTATTCAATATATTACATATTCTTCAATTTCTTTTTAAATTGTTTACGGTTTAAGAAGAAATTTCGGCCCTATTCGGCGACCCCTTTCTTCAGTGATAAATAATAATTAAATAACTTTCAATAATATTTGTCAATATGTAGTTCCGCAATATATGAGCTGGACTTTTAATTTCAAGATTGCAAGTGATTTATTCTGTTTATACGTACTCTATATTAATTATAAAATAAAATCTAAATAAATTCTGAATAATCTACGCAGCTCATGTACTCACCATTGCAGAAACAGTCAAGATGCGTATAAATTATTAAAACAATAGATCTTTTTTATATTCTATTTTAATATTTTTATATGATAGAGAATTGGAGAATTGGAGATATTATGTGTAAAAAAATTATACAATTCATATTTATAATGATATGAAAAAAATTATACAATTTATATTTACAATGATATGAAAAAAATTATACAATTATGTTTAAAAAAAGATATGTGTGACTTTTATATGTTTTTGAACAATTGTTTTTTTTTAATCAATTTTATTATTATTTGTTTCTTTCCAGACCACACAATTTTTATCTAAACATATTTTGATTCAACTTACTTTAAAAAGGAAAGTAAATTAAAATGGAATAACCCTATATACATTTTCTGTAATAAAAATACATTTATGTATATGATTTCAAAATAATGAAATAGGAAAAATAAAAGATTGTAATATCTAAAAATTCAGAAATCAATGGAAATGCTTAGAATAGCGATAAATCGATAAATTTTATTTATTTTTTTGCGAGATATTGGAAGGAGCAAAACATCGCTTAATTCAACATTAATATTTATATGATAATTAGCTACCTAGCGCCTGTGTTACACTTGCCTCAAATAAACGTGGCTCGTTGTTTGTTTATCAAATATAGCAGGTATAAATGAATCGAACGCCTGTTTTATAATTACGCGAATTCACGCGAAACCTACAATATTTCGTATAAAACAATGCGTGATAATTTTATGGCAATCGCTAAATACTCTCGGAAAATAATGAGTTACTTTTTTGCTAGTTGTAAAATTATCTAAAGATATTCTAATAGTAGTATAAATTTTCTTAGTGATTTTTTTATGCAAGATTTTAAAAAATTTGTTTGTATTAAAAGATTTGTGTGAAAATTATTTATAAGATTTTTGTATATAAGTTGTTCTACGTGATTTAATAAGATGACCATTGGCATAAAAAATTATTGAATTGCTTGTCAATTTAATTGTGATATTACGTAGTTTGGATTCAATTTGGAGCTGTATTTTAAGACTGACAAATTTTGGAGCGCAGTTTACCTGAATTGGAAATTATAAGATTCACACAATTATTATTAAGCACTAAGATCCGTTTCACTGCATTTAACATTAAAACAAAAATTTATCTAGTTGAACTTTCGTGGTTTCAATTAGGTTTGATATTAATTTTTTTAAATATAATATAGTTAATAATTAAAATCATTATTTTTAAATTAAAATTTTTTATAAGGAATGTAAATGAAGTAATAACATTGTTTAAAATATAATAATGTAAAAGATATTGTAAAATGTATTACTTTAGAAATATGCGTTTTGAAATGTTAACTTAAACGAAATTTATGAAAGTGTAACAGATCCTATTAAAATTCAATAAAATAAAGAATTCGGTCTAATAAAAGCATCAGCATACTACGATAATAACAGTTAATAGATAAAAAGATCGGCCGTCGAATTTCTTCGATGAGTGAACGAGAGCGTGACGCGAGAAATGCATTCAGATTTCCATAAACTTTTGTTGTGTGAAACAGTCAATTTACAGTGAGAAAGGGAAGGCTGAATTATTGAAAAATTGAATGGAAGTTTTGTTATTTTAGAAAAACGTAATATCTTAATTTAATTACGTATGATATTATATATAGGTAGGTATGTAATGTAGTATATGTAAAACATGTAAAATAAATGATATTATATATTAAATATATATACAATATATATATATATATATGTATATAAATATTATTTTTTATATTATTACAATATATATTGTTAAAGAATAGTTAAAAGAGGAAAAAAATTTTTATAAAAAATAAATACATAAATATATGAGCGTAGAAAAGTTGATACAAAAACTGGAATCTATTCGAGCTTCTTATGCAAATGAGACATTTCTTTTATAATACATTTACCGCGTTCATCTCGGTTAATTGCATCGGTGTGTTTAATTGCGTATCTTCCTGTAAAATGCACCGACCGTAAAACGCGCAATTAAACGCGCACCGATTTCTATTGCCGTGTCTTATAAATTTGAGACAATTCCATGAAAAGTAAGAGTAAAATATATATACGATATAATATATTCGTTTTATATTAATTTATAGTTTTTTAGTATTTATTGATGTGATTAATATAGTAATTTGGTATGCAATGCTATAATCTTTAAACTACATTGAAACTTTGTATACATCGACTATTTACACTATATTATAAAAAAATATGTCTGTAGATAAAGTATAAAAATGACAATTACATAATTCATTACGGAAATATATATATATATATTTGTTATGTTATATGTGATTTTTTAAAATACTTGTTTGTAATTTTATTTTTGTAAATATATTTACAAAAATGAAATTACGTTTTTAGTGTAATACATATTTCTTAGACCTAGCTAAATATTTTTAATTATAACTTGTAAAAATTTTTTAACAAATTTTTTTTTAATGGATTAGATATTGTAATATATGTTTACAAAAAATCAAATTTTAAGTCTATTTATTAATTGTGAAATATAAATGTTTAAACAAGGGAAAATCTTTAAAAATATTATTGACCAAAAATTTTCATTATTAAACATAACGAACTCAAATTACACATTGTTCACAGACCATGTATGTAGACTATAAAGATTGAAAAAGATTGAATAAATTGTAAATGTATAATTTTATTTGTATATATACAGAGTGTTCTCTTTTAATTAAAACATCCAATTTTCTCCGAAATTATTGATGATACAAAAGAATATTTCAGATGAAAGTAGAACGGTTTCAAGGGGAACGTATTTTGGACAAATTGCTTTCTTTAGTTGCAATTTTTACATAATCTTTTTTGCAAAGCAACTGTGTGTTTTCTTCACAAGTCAATTTATCTCATTACTCAGTACATAAAAATACTAAGATACAATTATTAAAAAAATCAATAGTACGATAAATATTTACGATTTGATATTTTATGTAAAATATTGCATATAAAGTATAAAAGTCTCGTAAAATATTGATTTTTCGATAACTTCATCTAAATATTTTTATATGCAAAATAAAAGGAATTAATCATATTATGTAAAAAAATTATATAATTCCATTATATAATTCCATTTAAAAAAGTGAAGGTAACTTTTATATATTTTTAGCGCCTTTACCTAGAAAGAAAGAAACTTGACCAAAATTCTCCTCGAAATCTTTCATTTGAAATATTTTTTGTATCATCAATAATTTCGAAGAAAATTGACTGTTTTAATTAAAATAGGATACCCTATATAATTTATATTTAATAAATAATTTTTAAATGTTATTGTACATTAAAATGTTTAATAGATAAAAAATTCAAACACATAAATATTTTAATCATATATAGAATATCAATAAACAAAAAATGTCAAGTATAAATAAATGAATTAATTTATATATTTTATAAATAATGAATTAAAATACAAAGAAAATAATATTCAAAAATATATTTATTAAAAATTAAAAATTAAAAAATTGAAAATTTTTACTTCTAAAAGAAAAATAATTTTTTGACAAGGATTATTTTGTTAGAAATTTTTTGATCAATTATCCAATATCTTTAATATTAGTCAATTATAATGAAAGCAAATCGAAAAGGCTGTAAGGAGTCAGCGCGATAAATGGTGCGTAAATTATAATAATAATTCAGATGTAGGTTCGCATCATAAAATATAATCTTTAGAATAATACAAAAGTTTTCATAAACGCTTCGGCTTAACTTTAAGCTATCATCAGCGTTGTCAATGGTTGCAGTTGTATAATTCCGTGCGAAAAGACTACTTGATCTTGAATTAAATAAAACCGCGAATTGCTTTTCAGCCAGTTCCAATACCGGATGGAAAGGCTTGGGATTACTATAAATCCACACCAAATTCAACGATCCATAATTAAAAAAGATATTAGATATAAGATGTCACAAAAAACAAATTATCAAAATTACAAATATGTAGCGTTATAAATTAAAATAAAACTAATCGATACAGAGTCAAGACTTAAAATCATTCAATTATACATATAACTGCATTTAAAGCCCTTTGCTAAATTGTATATTTGCGGTATTATACAAACACTATTGAAACGAAATATTGAGGATTAATTAAACTTAAGACAAGTCGATCGTTAGTTAAAATCGTTGTTAGAATTTGCTATAGGAGAAAAGAAGTCTAAAATATTTAGCAGCTATAATAGTGCATATTAAATAAATTGATATATAAGATATTTCGAATACTTATGAAAGCACTTTTTATTTATGTGTGTGTAATAAATTTTCTTTGAATTTTAAAATTTATTTCAAATTTTTTAAATTTTATTAATGTTTTAAAGAGTTAACAATTTTAACATTTTAAATATAAATATATGTATAAATATAAATTGTGATATATGTGTAGATGTTGATTGCATTGTAATAATTAATATAATACGAAATAAATAATAATAAATAATAAAAGAACAAAATAAAACAAGAAAAATAATTATATAACAATTATAAATAAAATAAAATAACAAATATTTTTATTTTTCAATAATGTATTTAAAATTCATTTATTTCAAATAAAATATTTTACACTTTTTTCAAGATTTGCAAACTAAATAATTATCGTAAAATAGTGTGAAATATCTTTTATCGCTTTTTGTCGAGGTCTCTTATCAGTGTCAATCTAATCAGCCGACGACACGTTGATGGATATTGTCGCAACATAGCGGTCGGAATTAAACACTTTTGCATGATGGATGCATAGTCCATCTAGTGATTCAGATCGACAATGATTAATCGATACCATTACATCCGTTTGCACCCACAAAAATGATCTTTATGAATATTATCTTTATATTATCGTTATACATACACATGTTATGCTTGTATGAAATAATTAAACATCCTTGTTCTCGTTATCCTGCGCGCTTTGTCTCTTATGCGACTGTTTTATTCCACAAGGTCATTGATAATGTTATCAGTGTCTATGGTAATAACACAGCAATGAATTTTGTCTTTGCGCTGATAAGATACAATTTCATTAGATGCAAATGTAAATAAATCGATATAAATGAACTATGAAGAGGTATTTGTGCTTAAGATTTTGCTTATTATTTATGTATTTATAATTTGTATTGAAACGTATGATAATTCTATTGAATGTTGTTGCGTATTTATTCACAAGCATGGTCTTGTTTTGCAGATGATTAGTACACGTGCAATTAATCGGTGTGAATTAACTCCGAATTAACAGTATGTAACAACGTCGCGGCTGAACCAGTCATGGAAATTAGATCGTCGAGAGAAGTCGGTGAGTTGTTTATTAAACTTTGTTTTGTATACATATTGTTCGCTTATTTATTATAATTGTGATTTGTATCTAACACCATAATTAAAGATATGCTAGTATATACATGTATTATTATACTGAGAAAAAGTACACCAAAAAAATAAAACTTTTTTAATTTTAATAAATCGTTAGTTTGCATACAACTAAATATGAAATTGTATATATATATTTATTTGAAGAGAGAACATAATTCCTTTATAAAGTTCCTTTATAACTATTTATTTATAGAAAATAATTATTTATTAATTATAATTTTTAATTATAATACAATAATAATTTAAACATACTATTTTTATTGTTGATTAGTGATTTTTCAATTATTTATTTATTTTATGAAAATGCTTTTCCTATAAGTAAAAGATTCACTAATTGTAATTTGGTAAAATATAGTCAGTATTTACTAATATAAATTTTATTTTTTATAAATCAGCTATTTTTTTTTAATATATATTTAATTTGAGAAAATAATTTGTTTATTAAGTAAATTATTCTTAATTTGTAAAAACTATTTTCATAACATAGTTAATATGCACTATATTATAGCTCTTATTTTTTTATTAATTACTGACATTTTACATTTTGAACAAAAATGTGGAAATGTACTTAAAATTTGGATATTAGTCTTATGTACAGATGCCAAATTAAACAAAATATATATTGTTGAAATATCTTTTATATAAAAATTTTGTTTCGTATAATAAAAAGACTTGCTTTTCGAGCATAAATTCGTTGTCATATCTGATATCATTACAACACAAGTGAAGAATCTTATAATGCTGCACCTTTTATTCATTCCTGTATGGTTTTTTATTTATGAGAAATACAGAACTCCACGTCTGATGACGGTACCATTCCGAAGTGAATAACTTTATATTTTGTAATACGAAAAAATTTTCTTAATTTTAATAAATATGTTTATTAAAATTAAAAAAAGATTTTAGTATAATATATTGACAGACTGTCAGAACTATAAAGACTAAAATATCTGAATATCAGAATGATATTCGGAGAAATACCTACTAACAATCGGTTATAATAGAGTATAAGATGCATTATAATCCTAAATTCGATTGGGAAAATGTAGAGGTTTTAGATAATGAGCGCTTTTTATATATAAACGCCGAATCATCGAGATGTTACACATTTAAATGCAAAAGATAGCCTATTTACAGTCAGATACAGAATTTTTACGTTATGCCTATATCGCCTATATATTTTTACATTATCACCTATATCGCTTAATAATTTAGCAATAGAATTTTAAATTTTCAATGACATAAATAATGTATTTGGTCTTTTACATATAATTGTTTTTATCTGGTGATTTTCGACTTGATTTATTAACCTTGACGATCAGTGATTTCAACTTATTTATTCAAAATTCTTATTTCACTGATTGTAGTAAGAATTAGAACGTTACGGTATAATGTGCGTCTATTTAATTTGCGAATTTTTACAATATTTGACAAATTATTTATGTATGCTTTTTGGCACATTTTAGTGAGATTTTTTTCTATCTTACCATTCCGTTTTATGTTTTTTTTTATTTTTTAACATATTTCACATAGAGTTATGACTGAAACTTTCTTTACTTATTGTCACATGACCTTGAAACCACGTGTCAGCAGCGGAGGATAGATAATAAAGGAATATTCAACAGTTCCAGCCAAGAGTTTTCAAATATCTTATTTCTAAATGCTGAGGCTCGAAATGTCGAAATTTAAAATAAATTAGCAATTTATCGAGAAGAATTTTGTGCAAATTGAACCACGCATAGATTCTCATTAGCCCCCTCTTTTTCATTTGATTAAAAAAAAATTGTTTTTAATGCAGAAGTATCTCAAATGTTATAGTTATTTAACCAGGGGTTGAATGGAGTTAAGAATGATCTATGACTAAATAAAGAGGGTATACATTTTAGGCGATTTGAGAAGCACGCAGGGATCGTTAGATATTCATTTCTTTCTTACTCAATTTTACTTGCTAAATCCGAAATTATAGTTAAAATAGTTTAAATATTAGAGAATATAATTTTGAGACACATTTAGGCAGAAGAAGGCAATGATTGATTTTCTCATTTTGTCGAGCCATGTCTGCAAATTTCTTTACTTTTTATTAAAATTATTTTTTTTATTAAAACCAATTTTTATTTTAAAATCGTGACTCATACTTAAATTATAGAATAAATGAGATTTTTTGAGAAAATTATTACTTATAGAGTGTGAAGCAGAATACTATACTTTGAGTTAATATTAGGACTTAAAAATAAATATCCTCTTTTAATAGAGATATTTAAATGCCAAGTTTACTAGTTTACAGAAAACAGATTATAATTATAAAAAATATAACAAGAAGCTATATAAATTTTTGTTTTAAAATATAAATTTTGCTAAATGCAATTGTAATTACTATTTACGTAATATTCAGACACACGTTTTCGTAAAGTATTTTTGAATATAGGCATATTTCAATAGAATGAAAGATTTCATCACAAGTTAAAGAAGTATGAATATAAAATAAAAAAATTTCATTTAAATAAAAAAATTTTATTTAAAAACACTTTGCGCTGTACATCTCGAAACTTAATATAGTAAATATGAATAATAATTTATTTAATTTAGTTTCTTTTTTTTTTCTTGTAAGGTTTAAATTATTATTTATGTTTTTATACTATGTTATATTTTGAAGTCTACATCGTCAAGAGTTTTAAATAAAAATTCTATGAAAATGAAATTTTTTTATTTTGTATTGTTATTTCTTTAATTTTGAAATCTTTCATTCTACATTTTTTTCGCTCTCGCTCGCTAACTCTCTCGATGTATTGCTAGCACCTCTTGCGGTGAAAATTGCAAACGTACAACAATTTTCCGTATTCACCGGTTCGACGATGATGATGATAACAATGATGTTTTTTAAAATGTCTAGATTTTCTCAAAATCTTTGCATCGCAATATCTTCGCTTGGAGAGCATGCAGAGGAAAAGTAAAATCACTTATTTTATTATGCAATTCAAACCTAAGCTATCGATTGAGCCTAATCAGACCTTAATCGATTTAGCTGTTATTGAAATCTGATATTCTCGGGTACTCACAACTCACTGGTCCGCGTATAGATACATGGCCTAGTCTCGCGTGTACTAATTAGCGCTGAGTCTCCTTCTAAAAGGGCAATTGATAATGTAACTATGTTATCACCTAAATCGAGGCATTATCAAGTTTATTTGGAATTCATATATCAAATGAGCTTTTGGATAAAAAAATGTTTAAAAAAGTAAACTTGCATTTAATAACCTAAGAGCATACGTATTTTCGATATAATATCAATGTAAGTTTTCAAATGCGAAAATTGCTTTTTTTATTCTGAATAAAACTGGTGCAGTCAATCTCGAGATCTCGAGATCTATTATGCAAATGTGACATTTTTTTGCGTTTTAGTTTCAGTTTTAATCACACGCAAAGTTTACATTTAAAGCGATTTTATTTTTTTCTCTCTCTCAAGAAGTTTATACATACAATATATTATTAAAATTATGATATAAGTGAATATTAATACACATATACGTACAATAATTATTGATATTGCAAATGAAACAGAAAAAAGGAAAAAAGGAGAGAGAAAAAGAGATGTGGACATGCACACACATATACTTACAATATACATACATGCAAATTGACAGATCATTTAAAAAATGAAATTAATTATAAAATCAATACAAACATTTGATCATTTTGACATTTTGAATTAATTTTTTATTTGACAATATATACATTTACAAATGTTTTATATATATTTGCGTGCGTGCGTGCGTGCGTGCGTGCGTGCGTGCGTGCGTGTGTGCGTGCGTGTGACCGTGCGCATGTGTGACTAAATTTTAAACATTTTAAATATTTATTATATAAAATATATTTGAAATTATAGTATATATAATTGGAAAAGAGATCAAATCTTGAAAGCAAATTAAAAACGCAAAATAAAATTTTTCATATATATTTAATAAAACAATTTTATATAATTTAAATTATCTAAAAAATTATATATAACGTATTAATATTTTTAATTTTTTAATAGAATAAATTTAAAAAAAATGTATTTTGATCACTGTCGAGATTTCAATATTATATGATATAAATAATCGTTAAAGGAATCCTAAAGTCTGTTTTACCGATTAAACAATAATTTTTGTGTAAAGACTATTCTATTATTTCAATAGATTTGAATTCCTTTTCTATAATTAAAGTATTTGCATTAATATGTGATGGACAGAGTTTATATCGAGAACAAAAAAAATTTTTTAATTCAGATCTCTATCATTTCTTAACTCTATGTGACGTCATATGTATAGCTGTCAAGTCGTAATAACACTGTATTTAAAACTCTGCAATGTGTATTTATGAAATTACGGTCGCTAAACTAGTAGATTACATAAAGAAACAACATGGAGTTCTTAGAATTAGATTTAGATACCTAATTTTTAAGATCTGTATACGAAAATTTTTTACGTAAAGCAAAAAGAGGTACATATATGATTCCCATTTACACTTTATATAATTATAACTTCATTAATAATCAATATCTAAATTTAAAACTTAACGACATTACATTTGTAAAAATGTTGTTTAATCGATTCTAGACTCAAGGTTATGAGATATTTATTGTTTAAGATAGTGTTTATAAAATAATTAAATTGAGAGAAGGCCCCAAGAAGTGTTTATAAATATATAAAACGCTACATCAAAAAAACTTGAGATGATAATGGTAGTCCTTCAAAAATAGTTTAAAAAAATTGATTTTTTAAACATAGTATTTGGTCATAAAATATGTATATCAAGCAACGCAGTAGCGCCAAGTATATAAAAGTTGGGTTATGACCTGTGAGTATAGGGCACTGGCACTGTCTCGAGGCGCTACCGCTAGCTTTAATTCGAAGTTTTGCCTTGTCAGATTTTCCGATTTTAATATCTCGGAAACGAAAGTTGTAATGAAAAATCTAATAATAACACTTTCATTATATAATGTCGATACGAGTTTTCGATTGAGACTAGTCCGAATGAAATTGGTGCAGTCAATCCCGAGATCTCGAAATCGAGTCTCTAAAAATGCCACGTTTTGTCACTTGGGCAATTTCAGTCTTTGTTTTCTTCAGATTGTCCGTCAAGGCATTTACAAAGCGAACGACTGTTCGTCAAGATGCGTTTTTATGTAAGGTTATACCACAGTATAACCAGTAGGTCCACTCAACGAAAAACTGAGTCTTCGCGCAGGTATCGCCGCGCAACTTTTGTTTTGAGTTGGATCCAATGAAATGCAAGACAATAGGAACGTACGTACGTATGTACAGACAATTTATAAGCAATTACATCAGAGATTTTCTTTAGTGATCACTCCTACGAATAATTGTTATAAATAAAACGTTTTATTCGATTCACACATTGAATTTATTGATTTACTGTATCGAATCCATATTATTATTTATCTGTTTTATTACTTGTGAGGCACTTTTCTCAATGTCGGTCCTGGATTTAACATGGTGGATGCTCACGTGATCCGGAAAAGGAGATCAAAGATGCCGACACAAAGTGGACCTACTGGTTATATTGTGGTTATACGCGCGCAGAAAAACGTGTCCTTATGTGTCATCATTGCATACAGGATGATTCAGAATAAGTATATAGTGTCTTTAAACATACGTATTCCTGACCATATTTTGAGACGATTTTTCCTTTGGCAAAAATTTGTGCGGAGCTTAGTTTTCAAGTTAAAGAGAAATAGTTAGCGTATCGCGGGACGAATACGCGGGAGGTAGGCAGGGCCGGCTCGACTCACCGTTACACGCGGGTGTTTACACTGATGCGCGCATGTACACATTCGAACTCTCTTTATGTTACTCGCTTAGTCTGCCTTTCTGTCTGTTATATTTGTCTGTGACTCCTTTTATTATCAAATAGTAAATAATAAATTGCTTCTGTGACTCGACGCATTATTGGTGAGTGAAATAATACAACAATGATACAATAAAGTAAAAAATGTACTTGTTGAATAATTTTACCTGTAAATCGCAAAGGTTTCGCAAAATTTAAAATCAAAACGTTTGTGATTTGATTAGACATAGAAACAAAAATATTTTATTTTTTTTTAATAAACTGTTTAATCATCCAAAAGTACATGCAATAAAAGTTTAATGCCATTGTCTTTCCAAATATTTTTAAATTTTATAAAACAGGCTTAAAGTGACTAAAATGACCAATGGAATCATAGTGAAGCAAAAACTTGGCGTGCCCGCATTTTATATACATCTTAGCAAATCATTTTAAATATTAATGCAATCCGGCCACGCCAAGTTTTTGCTTCAGTATGATCCCATTGGTCATTTTAGTTACTTTAAGTCTGTTTTATAAAACTTAAAAATATATGGAAAGACAATGGCATTAAACTTTTGCTGCATGTACTTTTGGATGGTTAAACGGTTTATTAAAAAAATATTTTTGTTTCTATGTCTAATCAAATACTTGGCAACTTGTATGTTCTCATATTTGTTTTTGGACAATTATAAAATAATAAAATATATTGTAGAATATGTGTATACAAATATATGTATATTATACGTACACATGACTTCTTTCGCACATAGGCTGCCTCAGTAAAAATCTTTAGTACATGTATAACGTGAACTAATAACGTAATAGATTAACAGTAAAATTACAACCGATTTATCAAATAATTATTTTTATTTATAAAAACCTCGAAAAAAGGTCGTTAACGCTTTGGGGACGATATTAGTATGCTGTTGTTTAACTTTTTATAACTCGAAATATGTACAGTCGTGGACATATCGGTTACAACACTTTTTTTTTAAGGAGGCATATACAACTAGACACGTCAAAACAAGGTCTAATTTTGCGAATTTTTTACGGAAAAACGAAAAGAGATAGAGAAGTCGAGTTTGTTCCATTGAAAAGATCATATTTTTTACTTTTTAAATATATATTTGATTAAAAAATGCTTTAAAAAATGGCTTCGCTATTTAGATTTTTCTTAGTCGTGTTTTGAAAACGGCTTTTGCGGTGACCACTGCTGCTCTTACAGGACTCATTTGAAAGCAAAATGCAACGAGTTATATAAAGTTAAAACATAGATCTACTTCCCTACAGTCTAGTCGTTTTACAAAATATTGCATTTGAATAATATGGCAGCTGGTCAAAGTCAACATAGCGATTTATCACTTTAAATCTTGCTCGTTTTTTGGCAGCGAAAAAAAACGAAGCATCGTAAAAAAAATCCTACGTAGGGAAGTAGTTTGTCTAGAAAGGCGTGTAAAATTGCAAATTAATCGGTCAAACCATTTTCGGGATATAGTGATCACGTATTTTGAAAATCACGCTTCGAGAAAAACGCTTTTAAAATATTATATTCAGATTACACTACAAAAATATTAAAAATTTTACTTCCATTGAATCATCTACTCCAGGGCCATAAAGCAAACCCTCTGCTGAAGTGGATGCTTCCAAAAAATCGCTTTGCGATCCCGTCGCAGACATGATGCAACAGATCATGTTTGACGCGCTTAGCACGCTCGATCTATTCGACTAATTTTGTGTAACTGTTTCATCTTTTGTCGGATCGACTTAAAACTTTACAAAAAACATTCTTAAGACATCATACTTTAAAAATATGCATTTAACAAAATTGATTTTTTTTACCTCTCTGGGTGTATATGCCCTCTTAATAGATTTCAAAATACACTAGTATTTTGCAAATACGAACTACAATTGGTGTATTATCTTTAGATTAAATATTGTACACCATCATGGTTCGAATTTGCAAAATATTAGTTATCTATAAAATGTATATTATATATATTAAATATATATACACCATCATGGTTCGAATTTGCAAAATATTAGTTATCTATAAAATGTATATTATATATATTAAATATATATACTAAAAACCTATGAAAAAAAGTCGCAACCGTTATGTCCACGACTATACAGCCAAATAAAATGTTATTTAATGAATAACATATTCATGTAATAATACAATCAAGTTTAGAAAAAATGATATTATATATATGATTAAATTTTAATGTATCTTGAAAAATTGTTTTGAATTGCTTGAAAGTAAAAATGCGTTATAACAAATGCCAACAGTTGTGTATTGATATATTTGCATCATGATGTAACAGTGTAGGTTACTGAATAAATCACTGCATAAATAAGCATTAGGATTTGCTAACTAATAGTGAAGATATTAAGGGGAGATATACACCTAGGAGCCGGAAAAAAAAGATTCTTTTTGTGAATTTTTTTAAGGAAAACTACTTGAAATTTCGGATTGGGAGTTTTTCTATCTAAAAGTATACACATTCAGGAATATGTTCAATTTTTTTTATTAAAAAAAATCAAAAATTGACGAGGTTGTTGTATAATCTTCGGAGCGCTGTAAAAAAATCCGGTACCCACTGGCGTTTCTTCAAAAATCATCTCAAACAAAAAAACCAAAAGATTATTAAATTAGATACTATAATCTTGTACTTGTCACAGGATTTTTTTTTTTCGT
>NW_012027402.1:46716-52360 GCF_000956235.1 Wasmannia auropunctata
ATTTTTTACGGCGCTCCGAAGACTATACAACAACTCGTCAATTTTGATTTTTTTTAATAAAAAAAATTGAACATATTCCTGAATGTGTATACTTTTAGATAGAAAAACTCCCAATCCGAAATTTCAAATAGTTTTCCTTCAAAAAATTCACAAAAATGACCTTTTTTTCCGGCTCCTAGGTGTATATCTCCCCTTAAGAGAAGCCGTTATATCTACAAGGACCATACATCACCTTCTAGTCTATGTGTGTGTGCGATATTGATATGAGATATGAGTACTAAATATTAACATGTCACTACTAATTATTAATATCGCATGTATGCATATGCACAAATTGTCGATGAAACAGCGACGATATGGAGTTCGACGATATTCGATCTTGAGTTTAGGATCCTTTTAAATGTCATTTTAATGAAAAAAGAATTTTAGAAAAAGTATTTTTCCTGAAATTAAGATCCGTATAAAAAAAATTTATTATATATTTTTTATGTGAATAATAATAGAAACAATTTTTGATTTCGTTAAATTGAAAGTAAAGGTTAAACTTATTTTAATATTTTTTAACAGATTTATATCTTTTTGCAAAAATTTATTTGTCTTGTCATTATTTAATATTCAAGTAAGATTAAGCAAATATGCTATGATACTTATTTGATATCTTGTATAAAAATAACTTTATGTAAATTGGAATAAAATATATATCTTTAAAAATATATTTTAAAGAATATTCACTATTTAATTACCGTACTTTAATACTTGGTACAATAATAATAAAAAAATGATTTTTAATTACTTTTTAATATCTTATATACATATATATAGGTACATTATATTACTTATAATTTATTATTTAAATTTTGGTTCTATTGTAACTTTGTTATATCATTTTGCATTGTGAATTAGTTTATATATATTCTGCACTTTTTTGTCGTATTTCTGTTTTACATAAGTCCTAAAAATGATGCTTTCGCATTATTCTAGAGATTTATTCTAGAGATAATTTCATATGTTGAAGTCATCTCTTGATTTTGAAAAAGAACAAATATGAAATTTGCAGCTTCAAAGAAAAAGTACAACGTGTGCTTTGTCAGTAATGGCACGCCGTTGAGAAAGTTTTTTAAGAAAGTCCTTAAGGCGAGAGCTTGCTCGTGTCCTTGTAAGTAATTACAAAAATTAAAAAAATAATAATTAGAGATATACTTACTTTCTATGACAATAAAATAATAAATGAAAATAAATTTGTGTTATATACTAATAAAATTAATTATGTAATTGCAAAATGAAAGAAATATTTTTTATAATGGTAGACTAATAAATCTAATTTATTATTTAAAAGCATAGCATATAATAGCATTAGTAATCATTTTACAATTTTTGTGGCGTTTCGAGAACTGTAATGTACTCTATTTGTTATATTTCTTAACTTCCCATGTCTGTTACGCCATATAAATTTACTTTTGCCTTTTCTATTTATCAATTCTCTTGTTTACATATTTTCACATTTTTTTAAACTTTTATTTACGATAGAAATTCTGACAGGTCGTGTAGAATAAAAATGAAAAGAAATTAATAAATATCAAATTATAGCGTGTATAAACGAGAAATTTTCAAAGATTTTTATAGTTAACGATTAAAAATAGCATATTGCAAATATTATAATTTTCAAATGCGTCGTACTACCTCGTAACACATTTTTTTTACAATTGCACTCTTTTCATTGGAACAAAAGAATCGCTTTTGTTATGTAAATAGAAATTAAATTTCACGACACTATAATTGAGCTTGATTTATACGTATATATAACTCAATTTAATTGTATCAGTATTCTTTGAAATATTTTTGTATGTTTTGTTGATATTTTTTCTGTGTCGATACAAATTTTTAATTTATAGAAAGGTTACACAATAAAAATTTAATCACGAAATATTTCTTCATGAGTTTATTCGTTTTCTGTGCATTCTTTTTCATAAAAATAAATTATTTCTTGTTACTTTTTTTATATGTTGATTTCTTAATGCAAATTTTTTTTGTATAATTAGTTGTAAGACGCTAATTATAATTATGATACTTCTTTGCTTTTGAACTTTGTTAATTGAATGTTATGAAATGTTGAATATTAAGTGAATTAAAGAGAGAGGGAATAGGGGAAGAGAGAGAGAGAGAGAGAGAGAGAGAGAATTGATTAATCTAATAATGCCAAAGTATCTGGAAGTCATATGTTGTTTTGTTGCTCACCATTGTTTCAATGAAACCGCTACGGGCTCTCTTAATAAGTACGTTTCTACATTTGTTCTCTTTTAATGAGAATTAAGTTCTTTTTTTCTTTTTTAACATCAAACCAAAACTACATTCGAATCCCATTCTATCTTTTATCCCGTCATATTGTGAGGCACGTATCATGAGATATCCTATACCGAATTTTTTTTATTGCAAAAATTACAAACGTACGAGATTTCAATCCCAGATTTTTAATATACATACATTAGTGTCGGTCCACAATAAGGATTTTAAGCCGTAAGCAGTAAGAAATAGACCAATAGTAGTCAAATATGAGGAAAATAATTGATTGTAATTGGTCAATATCTTATGGTATAAGGTTTAAAAGCCTTATTGTGAACTGATACTTAAAAATACAAAATTCGATTATTTTCTTGTCATAATGAGATTCTTTAACTGTATCATAATTGAATTTCTAAAACTCCATGACATGCACGCACGAGAAGAACTTGAAAACTTCAAATAGCATTTTAAGAAAATAATATAATTAGATTCTCAAAAGTAAAAAAACTTGTGCAACATTTTAAAATAAAAAATTTGTGATTAGTTCTAAAACATTTAAAATCACAATGAAAAGTTTGGATTACGAAAATTAGAGATTTGTATAACACACACATGCACACGCTCATGCACACGCACACGCGCACGCACACACACACGCGCACGCACACGCACACGCACACGCACACACACACACACACACACGCGCGCGCGCGCGCGCGCGCGCGCACACACACATGTACGCACGCACGCACGTACACGCGCGCACGCACACGCGCTGACGCGCACATTTCTCAATTTGGTTTATAAATAAAAAATTCTAAATATTGATATTAGTATTTCATTTATAATTTTTATTCTAATATTATTCTAAAATTTAATTTAAAAAATGCATAATTGTTTTAAAAAAAAAATACAATTTTTATTTTTTTGCAAAGCACAGCTGTATGTTTTCTTTATACTAATCGATTATCTCATTATTCTCTGCATAAAAGTATTAAGATATAATTATCAAGAACTCAATAGCTTATTAGATATTTTATATTTTATATATCATAATTTATTTATTTATTTATTCATATTTTATATATCGAAATATGGCATGATAAAATATGAAATATCTTGTAAAATATTGATCTTTCGATAACTTTATCTTATGTAGAATAATTAGAAAAATCATATTATGTAAAAAAAATTATATAATTCCATTAAAAAAAAAAACTTGAAGTGACCTTCACATTTTTTTAGAACCTTTACCTAAAAAAAATAACATGATCAAAATGTGCCCCCCTCGAAATCCTTACACTTTCATCTGAAACATTTTGTTGTTGTATCATCAATAATTAAATATTTGATTGGATTGATTAAAATGGAACATCCAGTATATTCTTAACCCTAGGTCACTACGGGTAATTTTTTATTAAATTTTTATACTCGCTCACGTTGAGAATAACGCAAAAAATTGCCTTCGCAGGTTATCGTATCTATAGATAAAATTTCTTTTGAACCTTATTTCAGGCTTCAAATTATATTATAAAAAAGTTACAGCAATGTGAAAAATCGCACGGGATACTTTGTATCCCTACATGGTGATCTAAGGTTAAAAATACAGAAATGTATGTATTCTAATTGTAAATATATAAATTTGTTATTGTTAAACAAAGATTATATGAAGTCCATAGTCTTTGTAATTATTTTACTACTTACGTTTTGAAATCGAGAAAATCCTATTGTTATACTATTGTTGAATATAATTATGCATTCTTTGCTATGTATTATCGTTAATTTGTTTTAGGTGATATACAATTAAGTACACTGCACATTAATAAATTAATTATTACTCAAATAATGATTACACATATACAGGATATCCGAAAAGTGTGACAATCCCTTAATATTTCGGAAACTAAGCATTTTTGAGAAAAATGTTTTAGACAAAGTAGTAGGGTTTAAAAGAATTTATTTAATGATTTTACGTTTGATCTTGAGTGACGTCAAGGTGACGAGTAAAAATTACATAAATTTTTTTTTAATGGAACACCCTATTTTTGATTCCAGAATCTAATAATTAGTGTCAAAAGCTTTCCAAAGCACTATAATAAAGTATTTTTTGATTAAGCAAATTTCAAGTTATGAATTAAATTTGAAAATTATAGTACCGCCGGCATTAGCATTAT
The DNA here is from genome assembly GCF_000956235.1 of Wasmannia auropunctata. Taxonomy (NCBI): domain Eukaryota; kingdom Metazoa; phylum Arthropoda; class Insecta; order Hymenoptera; family Formicidae; genus Wasmannia; species Wasmannia auropunctata. Next base: position 51,171 of record NW_012027402.1, read on the forward strand.
CCAAAGTGTTCGAACAATGGCTAGCCTAAAACCTTTTGAATATTGTTCAGGATCATGACTCTGACAACATATGTCAAAATCAAGATCATTAAAGGTTGTTACTCTTATTTTCATTTTTGAAAATTATTTTAATTTTATGAAAAAAAGGAACAGCTTTTACTGGTCATGACCTTGACATATGTTGTCAATCTTATAATCTTGAACAACATTCAAAAGATTTTAGCCATTGTTCGGACACCTTGGACAATGCTAATAACAGACGGTACTATAAGCTTTCAAGCTTCAAAATTCGTGATTTACTTAAACAAAAAATACTTAATTAATTATATATTAATTAATTATATATATATATATATTTATTTTGGAAAGTTATTGAGACAGCTATTAGATTCTGGAATCAAAAATAGTTCTATTTAAAAATATTAATGTGGCTTTTACCTGACTTTGGCAACACCACCCAAGGTCAAACGGATAAAATCATTAAATAGATTCTTTTAAGCCCTACAACTTTTGTCCAAAACATTTTTCTCAAAAATGCTTAATTTCCGAAATATTAAAGGATTGCCACACTTTTTGGACACCCTGTATATAAAATTTAATATTCTTTTATGTTTTAAAGCTATTTTCGTTGACTGTCTAAGATTTTTGATTATTCCGATTGTAATCGCTTACGTCGTGACTGACTAACGTGCGTCTTAACATGCATCTTGAACGCTCAGCGACCCGGCACGAGGCCTGGTCTCTTGCATAATCCGCGCGATGCACACACGTGCTCGCGCATAAGAACGCATTATCCAACCAGCCGTATGCGCGCACGCCAACTGCATCTAGTCTTCGCTGTTGTGCATCTCGAGGACGTGCGTTTGCGAAGACGATTTCACCGGCGCGCAACAATGTATTCTTTTGCATCGCCGATTTCGTTTCGTGTTTCTGCAAGAAAAGCGATGTTTCGATTAGATTGATAGTAAATGAGCCTTATTCCAAAATTATATTAATTATATTACGTTCTAAATTAATATTGATATATTATAAATTAAATTATAATATGTTTGGATAGTTATATTATTCTACAGAAATTAATAAATGGATTTAATATTATAAGAACAACGAGAAATATCATCATATAGAAATTTAACATAATGCGCAAATCAGCATATTAATAATAAGCAATTTAATTTATATATTTTTAA
>NW_012027402.1:53185-57553 GCF_000956235.1 Wasmannia auropunctata
ACTATCTTTAGTTTAAAAGCAGTATAACACCAATCGTGGTCCGCATTTGCAAAATATTAATGCGTTTTGAAAACTATAAAAAAGAAAGTGTCGCAACCTTTTAGTGAGCGAATATACATACATGTATATGTACGTATGTATTCAGTATTAGATAATTTATATAATACTATAAATTTGTTAATTATATCTGAACATTTTATACAATATTATTTAGGTATGTTGAATAATTTTGTAGAACTGCACAGATTATTTAATCATTTTCAAAACAATTTATTGAAGTAATTTTATCTTATAAATATGTTTTTAGAAATTATGCATTATAATGCTATAAATTATTTAAAATAAAAATAATTACAAATAATAAAAAATATATTGTTCATAGTAGTTTATAAGTAGTTTTATTAGCAAAACTCTTTTACGTCTTTTTTTTATAATATCTTTTTTGCACAATCTTTTTTATAGCCTAAAAATGGCGCGTGCCACTGGTAAGTTCGTTATGTCCGCTGAAAATTACACTCGGAGGTTTCCACTTTTTGCTTGCGAAACAAATTCCGTGTGAGATTCAATAAACGCGAGAGAGTCTAAGTAGTTGAGGATTTAAGAGAGACTATGGGAGAGGGAAAGGAATTTCGCGGAGTTGGCATATAATCGAATTCTCTTTAAAAACTGCTTCTTTTAATGCCTCTGTTTCTATTTCATTTGATGTGAAAAATTCGCGAATTATGTATATTATGCATTATTATGCATTATACGCATCTGTAAATTTATATAGTTGCATTAATTATTTTTAATGTGTTTTTATGTTTAGTAATTTGATTTGGAATTTTAAAACGTTTATAAATTATAAATATAATATAATATAATAAATATTATATAATTATAAAAATAATATATAAGTATTATTATATTATATTTACTTGTAATTAATGAATGAACTTCTTTATTTATAAAAATGTGCTTTGGTACGTATAAAATCTATTTAATAAAAATTAATAATAGAAGTTAATAAAATATTGTATGTATATGATGACAATAAATTCTCTTCAAATTCATTGTTTTATTATATATAAATTAATGCATTTATTGTTAATAAATACTTTCGTTGTTTTTTAAAAATATAAAAGTGCCTAAGGACAAATTTTATTTCATTCCATTTAGTATAAAAATATTTTATGATAAGTAAGACATTTTTTCAAGGTTATTTTTCCTGGATTTCAAGTCTGTCGATACTATTTTATATATATAGTATTTTACACTGTATGAATTTTTTTGCATAGTATTGTAGCCAATAGGTATATCATATATTGTTGCCATATAAAGTCGCATAATAAAAATATCTAAACTGATATGACTTTTGTTTATATAGGTTTATCTACATTTATATTAATTATAACATTTTTTCAGAGATAAATGATATTTCTGATCATTTAATTATTGAAGAGAGTATTCTATTTGAAGATTATATTAATTGAGGTCACTGAATTCATCTCATATTAATCATATAATTGTATAAAAAAAGGACGTTATGAAGAAACAACTATATTATAATGAAAAAACAATGATGATCCTGAAATAAAAAAAGATCTTGAGAACAATGTATTATCGAGTATAACCTTTCTGAATAATTCTTTATATCTATTATTTTATTTTTCAAAATTAATGGATATATTTTTGGTGATGAAAATATAAATAGACTAATAGAAATATAAATAACTATTTAGCATGTATATATATATATATATATATATATATATATTACCTTATAGTCTCTTCTTATTCTTAAAAGTTTTGTTATATTTAGTGCAATGCTATATAAAACAGAAAATTTTTTACACGTTAGATATTTGAAAATTTTCGTGATATCCGTGGAGGATTAATTTTTTTGTGATGTAACAATTTTTTAAAATATGCAGTATAATAAAAATTAAAATTTTTATACTATATTACAAATTTTAAAATAATAAAATCTATATTAAAATTGATACAATGCATCACTTTTTTACAATTGAATCGTTAAACAAATGTATGTGAATGTAAATAGTGAATATAATTTTAAATATTAATGTAATATTTATAAATGTAATTTATATACAGGGTGTCCGATACTCAATAGTAAAGCGCTCGTGAACAGGTAATTAAGTGGGCTAAACTGAATCGAAAAGTCCTCTACCATTTTGCGATCTTTGCAATAGTTGTCGAGATACTAATCATAAAAAAAAAACACCAAGTATATAAAAAAGTATCGTATATTATATCTTTCCTAAACCATTGGTCATTTTAGTCACTTTAAGTTCGCGAAACACGTTTTATGAATTAATAACTTAAAATTATTTGAAAAGATATTGGCATTAAACTTTTGCTGCATATATTTTTGAATGTTTTAAACGGTTTATTAAAAAATTATTTTAAGTTTGGAATAAAAGATTATGTCTCTATGTCTAATCAAATACTTAGCAACTTGATTATGATCTCATATTTGTTTTTGGACAACTTTTATTTGTTAAAATAATATTTGTTGTTTAAGAAAGATGTAATGTATGTATGTACGATACCTTTTTATATACTTGGCGTAAATTTTTTTTTAATGATTAGTATCTCAATAATTATTGCAAAAATTGTAAAATAGTAGAAAACTTTTCAGTTTAGCCCACTCTATCTGCCCACAAAAGATTTATCATTGAGTACCAAACACCCTGTATATATACATATACATAATTTTTATACAATTTGTATATCTATTCAAATATTTAAAAAATGATATAAAAAACATGCAAAATAAAAATATCTGTATTTCCGGTAAGATTTACGCTAATTATCGCTTTTAAAAACTTATCATGCGAAAAATATACGTACGATAAAATGCAAAAATATCGCAATCCATGAGTGATATAAGCTAGGATAAAATGCATAAATAAGTCGTGAGTGATTCGCGCATCATCGAAATATTGTAATATCAGAAAACACGAGTCTATTAATAAATAAAATGAGAATAAAATAAAATTTAAATTAAAACTTCAAGTTAAATTCTTAATATTACAAATGCCATTTTCATTTATATTATATATTAATGATTTTATATTTGGAATAGTAAAGTAATTGTAAAGAACGTATCGCGCGCATGAATTATTACTAAAATATTTTTAGTATTAAATTATATCATTTATTTTAAATAACATTAACTTGTATTTATATTTTAGCGATTATAATTTTTTATTATTTATTTTTCTTGAAAGATAAATCTAGAATATTGTTATAAAGCATTTTATTCACGATGTATTTTAAGATATTATCCTATATATATATGTATAAGAATCCTTTATACATATTTACATAGGGACAGAGCTATTTTCAAATTGCTGTCTCGAAATATCAATTAGCGACGCGGTAGCGGCGCGATGCCAAGTATATAAAAGTCGGGTGATGACCTGTGAGTATACGGCACTGGCATTGTCGAGCATGGACGTAGGAATATATGGACGGAGCATTTGCTGGTTAGAAAGGCGATGGAGGTAGTGATATTCGACGTAAGGGGATCACGTGGGATCACGTGGGATCAAACCACTAACTTCGGTACATTTCGGTTACGTTCGGTAATATTCGACGCATGCAGAGAAAGAAGACGCTTCCACAGAACAGTGACAGAACTATGGCTGCATTTCGATATTCATTGCCAGTGTTGAAAATCTATAGTACATGTAACGTATATTATATATTTTCAGTACTTGCAGTGAATATCGGAACGCAGCCTATACCGAACACTTCCGAGCTACGCTCACGGAATTAGCCGAAGTCAGCACGGAATTAACCAAAATCAGTGTAGTATTCCTACACCTATGGTACTGCCCCCTTATCGCTATTATCACTTTCCCCTCGCAAAAGACTCCGTCCATATATTCCTAGGTCCATGCTGTCGAGGCGCTATCGCTAGCTTTATCTCGAAGTTTCGCCTCGTCAGATTTCCGATTTTAATATTTTGAAAACGAAAGTTTTAATGAAAAATCTAATGACACTTTCATTGTATAATGTCGATACGAACTTTCGACACGAGCTTTCGATTGAGACCAATCCGAATGAAATCGGTGCAGTCAATTTCGAGATCTCGAAATCGAGTCTATGAAAATGCCACTTTAGCGATTCCAGTCTGTCTTATTCAGACTGGAATCGCCAAAGTGGCATTTTCATAGACTCGGTTTTGAGATCTCGGAATTGACTGTACCGATTTCATTCGGATTGGTCTCAATCATGGATCTAAGAATCAATGGATGGAGCGTAGAGTGGATTCATTGGCAAGGGGGTTGCCAAATTTGCGGTAAGGGGAATGAGAGCGCTCTCCTCTTCTATTCGCTTATCGTTTCTTTCTACAAGAAG
>NW_012027403.1:0-1245 GCF_000956235.1 Wasmannia auropunctata
GGAGTAGGCTGGCAGCCGCGATGGCTTAGATGGTTGGCTGCTGCAGCCTACCCTCTCCGCTTGCAGCCAGTGGCTGTTAAAGGTTTTCCTGGCATCCCTGCCGGGACGCACTCCGGAGCCCTCATCGGGGCTGCGTTCAGAAACTACACCTAGCGGGTGATTACTAGGAGTCGGGATGAGTGAAGTGGTAGGGATAAGGTGCTCTCTCGGGTGGATATGTTTCTGAACGATATAGATGCGTCCACGTAACGCTAAACGAGAATGAAATAGATTGAAAAAAAATTCATTTCGACGTTCACGAATGCGTACTTCTGAAAATCTGAATCCGTTTCAATGCCCAATGCCTTTATATTCATTTATAGGAATTGCGTAAGCACATTTTCTACCATTCAATCCAAAAAAATTCAATTTTAAAAAGTAAATTATGAATAATGGTTAATTCAAAATTCTAGATAGAAAATGCAGTTTTTTTTTAATCTAATTAAATTCCAAAAAAGTTTATCCGTGAAATTGGATCATAAATGTTATTCAATTAAAAATTATGACTAGGAAATATGTACATTATTTCGACCCATCTAAATCCAAAAATTATTATACTATATTAATATTATAGTATATATTCGTATTATGAGAAAATAGAAATGCATTCATTTCTATGTCCATTTCTATTTCCAAATCTATTTCAATCCATAAAAAAAATTTTAATCCATTTTAATCATTTTCCGTTTACTAGGCGCTCGCAATGCTCGCGAACATTATTTGTCCTTGTTTAACATTTGATAAACAACGAATGAAATGATTTCAAAAGCGTTGCGAACATGGTGGAAAGATTACATGCTGTGCTCAAAACTTCGAAACCACGCCCCCTTTTCGCGTCGAGGTACCGTTCATTACCTAGGCCTGCCAATTGTGAAAAATTAAATGTTTAATGCTGCTAAGTTACTACGACTGATTTGAATGCTTTCTTTGTCACACCCTACTATATATACATTGTGTCCTTTTCTCGGCAAAAATTGATAGATTTCTGGTTAGGAGCACCGTGGTTTCGAGTTATTAAACAGATTAGGATCAACGCGGTTTTAAGAGTTTGTTAAACAGTGAAATTCAGTAAAAAGTACATTTTTCTTGTCAAACTTTAATTGCATTATTACTTGTGTCGTGTCTTCTTAAAAATTATTTTAAGATTTATATGTGCAGAATAATTTAATATTAAACGTTTAATACTTCAAAGTTTCTCGATTAAAT
>NW_012027403.1:6990-7892 GCF_000956235.1 Wasmannia auropunctata
GAGGCTGTACAAAAACGGGTGAATAAATATTCACGGCATCGCTACAAGAGATCAAATACTCCAGAAGGTATATCAACTCATCATCACTTATTATATATATATATATATATATATACATACAAAATATAATTTTTTTAAAGGTTTTTGGGATCCAGAGTTTCCTGACGGGACGATGTCATGCACTTATCAAAATAAGAGATAAAATATATTTCAAGATATATTATTAAGATTATCAAGATATATTATTTTTTTGTAATAAACTTCTAATAAAAAATATAATCAAACGTTTTGCGATACAACATTACTCCCATTTGGTCCAATTAGGAATTAATTTTTAAATTATTATAATATATAACTGACAGCGATTTCAATAGTGATTTCAATTGCGATTGCAAGTAAGGACTAATAATAAATAGTAATAATAAATAATTGATAATTAATAATTATTCTTTCGCATTTTAATTATAAATAAATAATTATAAAACGTATTTGTTTTTAAATTAATAATGGAAATCGCGAGAAGGAGGTGATTTTTTTTGTCAAGAAGACAATAAAAAATAATTATTTCATATTCAATTTTAATTACTTAATATTTATTTTTAATTATAATAATAATAATAATTATGAACGTTTTGGCCATGATGATCGCCACGACCGCCACGATTGCCACGACCGCCACGACCGCCACGACTGTCACGACCGCCTTGTGCCGGACGCCCCGGCGGTGTGCCCCCGCGTCTTCCCCGTTGGTAAAACCAACGGGCGCGGGAGCGTCCACCACCCCTTCGTTCTCTCTGATCTGCAAATAAAATTTACAAAATAAATAAATATAATATTAATATATGTGTATTGATATATATGTGTATACATATATGTAAATATACATTATTTATTAATAAATA
>NW_012027403.1:9316-12342 GCF_000956235.1 Wasmannia auropunctata
TTACTTGCACGAGTAATACAAGACCTTTTGAGCTACGATTGGAAGCATAGAAAAAAAGTTGTTCATTAGAACGCAATTTGTGGTAATTCGACGCAAAAATTGCGTCTGGTAGTAAGTGTCGGATTTTCCAAGAGATGGCACTTTAATAAGTTAAATAAGGACATTCCACGTGTTTGAATGAGACCAGAAGATGTTGTAAAAAGTTCATTTAGAGATACCACTGACACTGAAGAGTCTGCTTTATCGACCTTGTACAAATTTGGCCGACCTTTCAGCATCCTCTTAATGTCTGCCAAAAATATTTCTTATCAAACCGCAAAAGAGATTCTTAACTTTTTTCAACATATAGGAAAAGATCCTAATGTGTTGAAAAGTATGAGCATGGATAAAACCAAATGTAGTAAAATTATTACAAACGTTTTGGGTCCTATTGAAACGGAACGTGTCGTGGACAAACTTCAAAACACGAAATTTACAATATTTATTGATGAAACGTCCGATATTACCAATGATAAATGGATGACTTTTTTTGTTCGCTATGTTGATAAGGAGACGTTAGATATTCGTTCACAATTAGTAAAATTAATAGATATCGATGCTAAAGATTGTAGTGCAGAAAAGTTGTTTCATGCATTTAGGAATGAAATGTGGAAATTACAAATTCCATTTTTAAATATTGTTGCCTTGGCATGTGACAATGCGTCGGTTATGATAGGGAAACATTTGTCATTTAAAAAAAAATTAGAAGAAGTATGTCCACATTTGTTAACATTTTCATGCCCTTGTCATTCCGCCGCGTTAGTAGCGCATGCTGCATGTAATGAAATACCTGAGTTTTGCGAAGAATTTATTAAAAAGATTGTTAGTTTCATTAACAGCAGTCCAAAACGTATGGCTATATTCCGTGAATTTTGTGAATGTTTCCAAAATACAAATCGTAAATTATTGAGATTATCTGATACACGATGGCTTTCCCATTATTTTTCTGTGCAAAGAATTCTTGAATATTGGGATACAATTAAACATTTTCTTACTGAAACAGTTGTAAGTGACAAAACAAAGTCTGCAGAATATTTATTGTCTATAATGAATAATGTCGAGACAAAAGCTTATTTCCTTTTTTTAAAATATACTCTAAATTTCTTTAACATATATAATGCATATTTTCAAGCAATGGAAACGCGAATCCATGTGTTACAGACAAAATCATTATATTTTCTTATTGAAATCTGCCATAATTTTTTAAAAGATGAATATATAAAATCTTTTTCAGTAAACACAGTGTTCTCTTTGAAAGAGAATCAAAAGAATCTTAATCAAATTAATGTAGGATTAGAATGTGAGGAATACCTTAATGAATTAATCATATAAGGGAATGAAGATGTAGTTACGACAATTCGACAGAATTGTTTAAAATTTTATGTGACTACTGCGGAACAATTTCGCAAAAAGTTACCTGTAGATAATATTTTTTTATCTAAATTAAAAGTTTTTACACCTACTGTAACTTTATTCGATACTGATAGAGAAACTTCATTCAATAATATTTCTTTCATAGCTAAAACTCTCGGTGGTTTCGATGAAGAGGCTTTAAAGAAAGAATGGATAACATTGCCATTAGATTTAACAGAACAAGAAAAACAATATCTTTCTGAATTAAATTTTGATTATATGTGGAAAGACATTTTACAACGTCAGCATCCAAATAATATTGCTAAATATCCACATTTAAAAAATATTGTAAATACTATTCGAACACTTCCAAATTCAAATGCCGACCCGGAACGAACATTTTCCCACTTAACTAATGTAAAAACCAAAAATCGCAACAAACTTGCAGCGGCTTCGGTTAATGCCACTTGTGTTTTCAAGTCCGCTTTAAAATCCAGAGGAGAAACATGTTTATCTATGAAGATTGATAAAAAGCATTTAGCTCTTATGTCGAAGGACAAATTATATAATTATAATACTAAAAAAGACTGCAGTACTTTAAGGATACATGCTGCTGATAATGTTACAGATCTCGCTGGTCCCTCGTGGAGAGATTAAAAATAAAATTAAAATGTCATCAAAAAGACATCACGTTAAAAAACGTGCAAAGTATATTGTCAGACTGACACCACGTTAAAAAACGTGCGAAGTATATTGTCAGACAGACACCACGTTAAAAAACGTGCAAAGTATATTGTCAAACTGACACCACGTTAAAAAATGTGCAAAGTATATTGTCAGACAGACACCACGTTAAAAAACGTGCAAAGTATATTGTCAAACTGACACCACGTTAAAAAACGTGCAAAGTATATTGTCAAACTGACACCACGTTAAAAAACGTGCAAAGTATATTGTCAGACTGATACCACGTTAAAAAATGTGCAAAGTATATTGTCAAACTGACATCACGTTAGAAAACGTGCAAAGTATATTGTCAGACTGACATCACGTTAAAAAACGTGCAAAATATATTACTGGACCGACATTAATCTTTTTTATAATGCTTAAAAATAACAAACATTGTAGGAAATGTAAAAAATTATTTTTACAATATTTCAAAATTAATGTTTTAATATTGTAATTATTTTAATATTTAAATTTATTTATAGAATATAATTAGCGTTTCAATTATATTAAACTTATGTTTTTACATAAATAATTTTTTACACTTCCTACCTGACGGAAGAAACCACCGCCTTCTCGCGGTTTCCGTTGAGCAACAATATATACGTTACATATTGAAAAAAATTCAATTTAAAAAAAAATTTTTTTTAATAATCAATATTGAAACCATTAAAAATACTTACAATTTTATTTTTTAAATATTAATACTTAAAAATAACGTTTATGTATGAAATAAAATAACGTACATATTGGCCAAGAGTGGAAACATTAAAAATGGTTATTTTTAAGCATATACGTTTTATAATTATTTTTTTATAATTTAAATGCAAAAGAATAATTAATTATTAATCAATTAGTAATCACTCATGCTCGAGAATCATTTAATTTCTACATTTTCTTATATTTTT
>NW_012027403.1:13490-14984 GCF_000956235.1 Wasmannia auropunctata
CAGATCCTTCATATGAATTATTGTTTCCGTTAAATTTTTAAGTATTGTAATATTGAAAATGACCCATGATGTAGGTCGAAACGTCTATATTTGTAATTTTGTATTTTTAATTAATCTTGAGGCATTAAATTTAGCTTTGGCTTTTAGCCCTCATTTTATTCTTATTTTGTTATTTTATTGAGACTATAATTATTAGCTTTTCTAAAAAGTACTTAACATAATTATTAATCGAGTCGCGCGGCAATCACATCGCGGCGCGGCGACTCGAAATTGCTGAAAGCCTGAAAAGCATACATGTAGCGCTATATAGCGTGCGATAGAAGAGGACAACAGATCTGTCCTCTTCTACCGCTCGAGGCTGGCCGAGCGACGCGTCGTTCGTGACGTGTGTCACGTGACGGCTCACGGCAGTAGCGTAGCCGCCGCCGCGCGTTGCCAGCCTATCCCCTCCACACGGTCGTTTTTGTCGTAAATGTACGCCGGATGGAATCCCTGGCCTCAGTCTGTTCTGCTACGCCACTTTCTTGCTTACTGATTCACGGTTCGGATACTTATCGCACAGTTGATCGGACGACCAACTTTACTTGCAATTTTTTTAGAAACCAAAGCCCATTCACGCAAACCCTTTTACCGTGTTAGTACACGCAACCCACCTTTTCGAATGGGCTATGGCTCATCTCATTTGGTAGTTTACAGTTCGTGCCATCTCCTTGTCAGTGTAGTAGTAGTGCCATATACATGTACAATCTTAACTACAAGGAGAGGAAAAGAAACATAATTTTAAAAATTTCACACTTTATTGATTATAATATTAAGATTATACATTTTATTGTTTTATTTAATGGTGTGACCACCAGTTATATATTTTAAATACATTTTGTAATGCGCAATTCTTAACATGTTTTCCGCAACGCATAGTATTAATAACACTTAGATTATTCAAAGAAACTACATCTTCGTAATCAGTATCCAGAGTTTCAATGACTACTCTCGCATCGAGCATATCACCGAGCCATTCTCGTTTTTGATATCCTTTAACATGCACGATAGCCTCGTCGGTATCATCCTCTTCACCAAACACAGCTGTTGCAATCAGGTGTTTCGCCATGCTGTACGGAATCATCCCGTCTTCCCATCTCAATCCATGGTAATAAGCAATCAACCAGGAAGCGCCAGACTTGTCGAATTTTGTTAAAGAATTCCATGGCATAGGACTCGCAAAAATGTAATGCGAAAGAACTGTACCTCTTCTCAGGACAGCCACTTCTTTTACGATAAATCTCTTTCCAACGGTGAATCCTTGCAGATCTACAAACGTTGGTACAATCATGACGAGTAATCTATCAAAACTGTGTCCACTTCGCGAATTGTCGCAGTTTTTATCTCGGATGAGAATATTTGCAGACGTGACAATTTATGTGATTTTGCGCACAACGTTGGATAATGGACAATATTCAATCACGCGATCGTGTAAGATAAGACAATAGGCTGTAG
>NW_012027404.1:0-518 GCF_000956235.1 Wasmannia auropunctata
TCGCTCTCTACAATTACAAATTACAATAATGATTAATATTATACGGTAATCATGAAAATTTGCAAGATCATTTTCATAATTTTTACAAAATATATCTCATTATTTGAATTGCAAATTAATATCCATATTATTTACAAAATATTTACAATTTTAATTACTCGATTCGCTCCTCTGCTAAAAGATTAATTTTAGTAAAATTCTTAAAGTAGTAGAATGTATAATGTGCTTTACTCATTTCTACATCCTTTATGTATCTTACAGGAAAGTTGTTCAATTTAGTCTAATTGATGTTAAATAAAAGTCTTTATTTTATCATTTATGTAGTACATATATATGTATATATTGAGTATAAATGTAATATGTCTTTTATATTATGTAGGATAATAATGATATTGAAATCTTGTGGTGTTTAAGTAGAGCCATTTATAAGATGTCTTTAATGGCCAGTGACGTAGAAGCCCAAAAGTTAACTTATGAAGGATACGATTTGATATGTATGGCTCTTGTCTTTATGCCGA
>NW_012027404.1:12420-13603 GCF_000956235.1 Wasmannia auropunctata
ATATATTTTTAAAAAAATGTATATAAAATTTTGCTCCAAAACAATTAAAGCAGCCAATATTTTAACATTATATCATTATTGAATGTCCTATATTGTGTTTGGTAATTTAGTACCTTGTATATTATTATGAGGCAAGTTTGTTAAAAATATATTTTGATAATATGCATTATAAAAGGTTATATAATTATTTTATTTTACATAATTACTTATTATAATAATTTTTTATAGAATCATCGAAAAATACAAGTCGCGCAAAAAACAAGACATGCCAATTAAAATCAACTAGTCTGTTACTCAATAAAGATACGGATGAACAGCCGAAAGATTTATCGGATGAAATTTTGGATACTTCAAATAATAATTACACTTTGCAAGACGATGAACTTAACATACGAAATAATGAAGCAGAACATGTCTATAAAAAAGGTATGAAAATATTTAAATTATTTGAAATTGGCATTACATTATGATCCTTTATTTATGATTTTTCGTAATTTCTAATCTTGCTCTTAATAAAAACTTAATTGGAAAAATTGTAATTTTTTTCTATTTTTATATTAATAATAATAAATTATATTGCTATTATTGATTATGATTACTATTAATATTATTATTATCTTAATCGTATTTACATCTGTTTTTGTTATACAAAGAAAAAAAACATTTTTGTGATTGTTTCTTCCTCTCTGTGTACTATAAATTGTACATCTTGATGTGCATCGACAACACAGACATAAATTCATCAAATAATTTTAACCATCTTTAAGAAGATCAACAATTTGTAATAAGTAAAGAATATTTATTATCTTTATGTTTTATTTTATCTTTTTATTTACAATAGTGTCTCAATACTTCAAAGAAATTATCCGTCAGCAGTCATACTTCAGGACGCAACTATGGCAAATGGCAGATGATATAAGAGACATGAAGAATGAACTGCAGCAACAAATTCGTCAACGGCCAAATGTGAATCAAAGAGAAGAATCTATTTTCTCTTCTTTCCAGCTTCCTTTCAATACTATTGAAGATTTAGAACAGCTGCTTGAACAATTTTTAAATCAGCCGAATAATTTTGAAACATCGGTAATACTTAATAATATTAATGAAATTAATCGTTTGTATATACAGAATTTGTTGCAATTCTTGAATTCTATTAAATTTTTAATTAGATCGGAAGAGCACA
>NW_012027404.1:15393-15903 GCF_000956235.1 Wasmannia auropunctata
TATTTGTGATACTAATATAATTGTAATAATATAAGTTTTGTTCAAATATTTAACGTTTATCAATGTAACTTACGATATAATATTAATGTTATAATTTCAAAGATTAAATCTGTAGTTTTTCATTATTAAAGCTTCTTAATAATTTCTTTAATGTAACAATTTTTTTCTTTATTATATTCTTTAATGCTGTATTACATTTCTTTTTGTCAGATTCAAATCAATAAATATAACTATATTTAAACAAAAAGAATCAATTGTTTTTATTATTTTTAAATTTATGTTAGCAAATTTAAAGTTAGCAAATATTGAATAAGTTCAAATTATGTGTATATATATATATACACATATAATATATATATATATATTGTGACGCCGCAGTCCGCTGCAGCGGAGCAGCGTCCCGCCGCCGTCACAAGGCGCGGGTTCGCGCCCCTTTTGCCGGACCGACAGCCGCGTCGTTAAGAGCGAGACCGAGATCTCCGGGAGGCCCGAATTTAAATCGCGTATCGA
>NW_012027405.1:0-580 GCF_000956235.1 Wasmannia auropunctata
TATTATTGAGATGTTCAAAAAAGCATTTTACAGCTTGAAATCTCTACTTTCCAAATCGATACTTTAGAAAACGATCCTACTGATCTTTCATGGAATTACACGGACAGAAAAGGAGATCCGACGAATCTCAAAATTTTTTACAAAACTGACAAATTCCATGGCGCGAATTAAAAATCGTAAACTGCAAATGCAGTTTACAGATTTTGAAAGAGTGAATCTTTATCTTGTAAAGAAGTGTACAAAACATTATAAAGTATTAAAAATTTAACTTACATTTCATTTCTTTCACGCAGGAAGCGCCCTCCTTTCTTTTTTCGATCTTCCGTGTCTTCTTTCTTTCTTTTTTTTTTCTCGATTTGTTGGATCTTTTTATTTTCTTTTTCTGTATCCGTTTCTTCTTCTGAAAAATCCATTTCATCTTCAGAGTTTAAGATGTATTCGTCCAATTCCCTCTCTATACATCTTAACTCTTTTTCTGCTTTTAATTTTTTCTGTTCTAATTCTTTCCTTCTTTCTTCTTTTTTCTTGTCTTCTTTTTGGTTATCCTCGTGTTCTGACCTGTACACACATTTTATAAATA
>NW_012027405.1:600-1012 GCF_000956235.1 Wasmannia auropunctata
AAATCTTGTAACATTGGATCGCTGTTGGGATTTTCATCAAATCGCACGCTGGAACCACGTCAATGGCATGAATCGAACGTACCGATAAATATCATGAATGTAAACATCATTCGCATAGAGTGTAACATGACCGCGGGTGCGTATAGTAACGACAAGTGTGTACATACGATACACGAGTTTTCGCCGAGCGTGCCGCCAGGATATAAGATATCGGAAACGCCTGCACAGATCATTTACCTTCCGATCATCGCACGGAGCATATCGGATCTGACTATCCGCGTTGTGGATCAATACGGTCGATTGCTCGATTTTCGCGGAGAAGAAATCACTGTGAGGCTGCACGTACGGAGACGACCGTGATAACGTGAGACGCTTGTGCTGAATGAGCAGGTGAAACGTACAGGAAGACACA
>NW_012027405.1:12192-14517 GCF_000956235.1 Wasmannia auropunctata
GGTTAACTTAAATCGTTTATAATTTGAAATATATTATAACCTCGACATTTTTGTATTAGGATTTTCGTCTCAAAATTATCTTAGGAACACGTTCTTAAAAGGAAATCCGGTAGAGGCGGGACACCCTGTATACTATATGAGGCATTCTTTGTCAAGCAGGCCACCCCTTCTGTCCACTAAAATTTTTTAAATAAAATACTTCAAAAGGTCTTAAGAGGATGTTGAAAGGTCAGGAATTATCGACATTTGCATTCTAATGGATAACTCCGAAACGACTGAACGGATTTAAAAACGCTTTTACAGGATTGAAATAGACAAAACGTCATCGCGCTAGGTATATATGAGTAGTAAAAACGAAAAATATTCAAAAACTATCTTTTTTGGGGTGTCATAACCTGTCACCTGACATAAACATTTTATTGGTTCTGCAGCTCATATGTACAAAGGAAGTACCTAGCGCGCATCGGATTACTTGCACGAATAATACAAGACCTTGTGAGCTATTATTAGAAGCATAGAAAAAAAGTTGTTCATTAGAATGCAATTTGTGGTAATTTGTACGCTCGGCTAAAGTAAAAACAGCAAAAATTGCTGGCAGTAAGTGCCGGATTTTCCAAGAGATGGCACTTCAATAAGTTAGATAAGGACATTCCACGTGTTTGAGTGAGACCAGAAGATATTGTAAGAAGTTTATTTAGAGATACTACTGACACTGAAGAGTCTGCTTTATCGACTTTGTACAAATTTGACCGACCTTTCAGCATCCTCTTAATATCAGAATCTGGCATTTCCAATGTACGACTGGCTATCAATGCAGTTTTGAGTTCATTAATTTTTTTCTCCACATCATACAAAATACTTCTTTTTGTAGAGTTAATAGCAGCTAATATAATATTGCATTTATCGTCGAAATACTCCTTAAATCCTAAAAAATGTTTTTATACAATAAATATTTAAGATTTCTTACAAAGATCTTTAGGCTATGCACTTCCAAGAAGGAACTGCACTTTCCGATTGTCATGAAATTTAATGAAAGTAAATGTTCGCGTATGCAAACATATTCAACAGCTTTCATGAACATTGAGAACATGGAGAATGAATTTCGGAATAACATAATCTTTTATTTAAATCTGACCTAGAATCAAGTCCGAGCAGGAATTTCCTTCGATGAAACCAACTGACACAAACAAGTCATTTATATATAAATTAAAAATACAACATGTCAATTATTATGAACATATTTTGTAACTTTACAATTATTTCAATACGCAAAACTAATTTTCTATATGCAATTTATTATACTTCATTAAATAAGTGTAATAAAATGCACCAATAGTACATACATAATAGACCGGCAATCACAACAGTACCTATTCAAAGTGTCAAAAAGATGTATGTACATTTTGTTTCGGTATTGAAAATGATTCGAACACTTTTTTCTTACTATATTTTAGAACGTAGCCAATGGTCTAGTAGTGAAACAATTCGTTTACGATAAATTACGATTACGATTTCCAAGAAGATAATTCGTTTCGTTGAATTATTGAATGCATTACAAAATAAAAAGCATCAAGAAATAAATATTTAAATCGTTTTGAAACAAGATATACATTCACTTGCACTCACAGCGGTTTTTACACATTTTTCCGGTAAAGTTAAGAGCACATTTAATAGTCACGATTACAAATTACTAATCACCAGTTTTTACGGTAATTAATTGTGACAGGAGTCGAAGTGACAGTATTAGAAACAGCATAACGTTACAAAGTGCAAGGGAAGATTTTGAACAAAAATAAGTGTCTTTATTATATATCTTATCTACTAAAGATTTACTTCGTGTATCACGATCGATCGGCTCTTGTTATAACTGATTGCCATGCAAGCTTGTAAGTGATGAATCGCAATAGTTACCATTATGCGGTGTTTACAAGAAAGAAATTTGTAAAAACTGTTGTTCAAATGAGAAATACTATATAAAATAGGACAGAGTAAGACAAATCAAATTTACCACGTGTCGTTGACCTTTCATTTGATGTTACTTCTTTTAAGGTCGACGGTTCCTCAATGTTAGTTCGACGACGTATTGCAGATATTTCATTTGTAAGTTGAGTTATCTGCAACACATCGTCGAGTTCTTTTTCAAAATTGTCATCATTCAACACAATTGGCATAGATTCCTGTACTGATTGTGAGCCATTCTCGCAGTCCGTGCTTTGCACTTCTGTACTTGTGCAAGCGCGTCTTAATCGACATTTGCCTTGTTTGAGAGTACCTTTAGAAAACAAATATTGTTATTACTTTATAATCTGTCTCTTATACACATCT
>NW_012027406.1:0-483 GCF_000956235.1 Wasmannia auropunctata
AGTTACTATTGGTCAACTGTAATTTGGCAAATAGTAACTATTGGCAAATAATAACTATTGGCAAATAGTAACCCTTGGCGAATAGTAACCGTAGTACACTATTCGTCAATGGTTACTACTCGCCAAATTACAGTTGACCAATAGTAACTATTGGTCAATAATATCATTGGCTCCCAATCATATTTTTTTGTAAGGGCGGTCACCCATCCAAGCCATGACTGCCCTCAACGCTGCTTGACTTCTTTGATCGGGAACTATAAACACTTCGTGATGATCCATTATTACTCAATGTTAATGAATATACATATATCAATGATATATCGTATTAATAAAATTATTTAAAAAAGGAAAATATATTTTTTTATAAATGTTAATAGGATACTGCAATAGTGTTAAATATTAATAGTATCACTGCAGTAGTGCTGAACACTTAGTGTCACTAAAGGTATGTTCTGTTTCATACATTATGCACTTGATGTATTA
>NW_012027406.1:9662-14151 GCF_000956235.1 Wasmannia auropunctata
ACGTGTGCTCTTCCGATCTGACGATTTGATTAGTTAACTTTAAACACTTATAATTCAAAAACTATTATAGCCTCCACATTTTAGTATTGGAACTTTTGTCTTAAAATGATCTCAGGAATCTACCCTTAAGCGTTGGTCCGGTCATTACGGGACACCCTGTATATATATATATTATATTATATTATTTTTTTTAATGCAATGTTTTTATTAATTGTTTCAAAAGATAATAATTTTTTCTATATAATTTTAATGTTGAAGCAACATTATAAATAATTAATCTAGAAAATTCAACATAGATTCAACATTGCAGCAACATTAACAATCAATATAGAAAATTCAACATAGACACAACGTTGAAAAAACATTCCCACTACAAATTCAACATTGCAACGTCTCAGCAACGTTCTTTCAACGTTCTCTGCTGTATGGGAAACATTTTATTCTGGAATGTGGCAGGGTTGAAAAAGAAGAATGAGGACTTCTGGAATTATGTAAAGGAATTTGACTGCATAGGATTGGTGGAAACGTGGATAGAGGGAAAAGATTGGGAGAGGGTAAAGAAGAGACTGCCGAAAGAGTTCAGATGGGAGTGTCAAGGGGCAGAGAGGAACAACAAGAAAGGGAGGGCAAGTGAAAGGATTGTCACGGGGATAAGGACAAAACTGAAGGAAAAAGAGCAGGGGGAAGAGGAGGTGAAAGGAGTGCAGGAAAAAGAATTTAGCTGGGGCGGGAAAGACTACAGAATAATTACTGTATACAGCAACGGAGAATTGAAGACCAAGAGGGGAAAGCTCAAAGACTGTGAGGAAGGCAGAGAGGGACAGTATTAGTGGTGGGCGGAGATTTTAACGCAAGGATAGCAAGAGGGGGGAGGAGGTATGACGACAGAGGAGAGACTAATAGGCAATCCAAGGATGGCGTGGCGAATGGGGAAGGAGAAGAGTTGCTGGATTGGACTGAGGAAATGGGATGGACTGTTCTAAATGGAAATGTAAAAGGAGATGAAGATGGAGAGTGGACGTATATAGAGGCGAGAGGAGCGTCGGTGGTGAATTACACGATTGTGAACGAAGAAGGATGGGGAGAATTGTTAGACTTCAGAATCGGTAACAGAACGGAGTCGAATCATCAGCCCATGGAGGTGAAGATGCAAGGAACGGGAATGGGAACAGGGGTAGAACGTAAGGCGAAGAAATTCAGAGAAGTATGGAATTGGACAGAGGCAGGGAGAAATGAATTTAGGAAAAGGGAGGAGAGGTTACGATTTAAAGGAACAAAGGTGAAAGAAATGTGAGAAGAACTGAAAGAAGGAGTAGGAAAATGTGTCTGCAAAGAAAGAAGGGTGATCAGAGAGAGAAAAGCCGGAGAGTGCAGATAGTTGGACAGAGAGTGTAGAAGGAGAGAAAGAGGAAATAAAAAGAAAATACAAGAAATGGAGAAATGGAGAGATAGAAAGGGAGAAATATACAGACGAAAGGAAAAATTTCAGAAGACTATGCAAGGAGAAGGAAAAGAAGTGCCAAGCGGAGTTCGAGGAAGAAATTAAAAATGCAAAGACAGAGGAACAGATTTGGAAAATTGTAAATAGGGACAGGAAATTAAAAGTGGAGGTGAGTGGAAACATAAGGCTAACGGAGTGGAAGAGACATTTTATGAGTTTGCTGGGGGGGGGGACAGAAGCAGGACCTGGAGTTCAAGACAATGGGGAAAGAGAAAGGGGGCGAAGAAGGGAGGAGGAAGAGGAGTTATTGGAGGGGGAGATAGACATGCAAGTAAGGAAATTAGAAAGGAAAAAGGCAGCAGGCATCGATGGGATACCAAATGAGGTCTGGCTGTGCAGTGAGGGTAAAATCAGAGAAAGGCTGAAGGAGATGGTGAGAGCGGTCTGGAATGGAAAAGGATTTCCAGTGGAGTGGAGAATGGCGGTGATCGAACCGATTCATAAGAAGGGAAGTGAAGAGGAAGTCGAAAATTACAGAGGTGTGTCACTGCTGTGTACGGCATATAAAGTGTATGCAGCGGTGCTGAATGAGAGGCTAAAGACGGACGCGGAAAAGAAAGGAATGATTCCAGAGACGCAGGCCAGCTTCAGAAAAGGGAAGAGTACTGTAGACAACCTGTACATTTTAAGACATGTTGTAAGAAGAGAAATGAAGCAAAAGAAAAGAAAAATCTTCAGTTTCTTTATGGACCTGAAGGCAGCTTTCGACAAGGTGGATAGGGAAGAACTGTGGAAGACGCTGAAAAGTAGAGGGGTAAGAAAGGGGTTAATAGAAAGGGTTAAGGAAATTTATGAAGAGACGAGGTGTGCGGTGAGAATAAACGGAGTGCTATCGGACATGTTCTGGACGGAAGGGGGAGTAAGGCAAGGCTGTCCGTTGAGTCCCACTCTATTCTCATTGTTTACATCCGATTTGGAGGAAACTTTAAGGAAAGGACAGGCAGGGGGTATGGTTGTAGGAGAGAGTAAGTTCTGGTCACTGGCGTACGCAGACGATGTTGTAGTACTGGCAGGAAGTGAGGGAGAAATTAAGGAATGCATGGAGAGGGTGGGAAAGTACTTAAAAAGGAAAAAGTTACAGCTCAATACGAAGAA
Source organism: Wasmannia auropunctata (assembly GCF_000956235.1). Classification (NCBI taxonomy): domain Eukaryota; kingdom Metazoa; phylum Arthropoda; class Insecta; order Hymenoptera; family Formicidae; genus Wasmannia; species Wasmannia auropunctata. Next base: position 12,259 of record NW_012027406.1, read on the forward strand.
GTTAAAGATCATGGAATTCAGAAGTACAAAAGGAAGGAAAAAAAGGAGGGTATGGAGATGGGAGGGGGAAGAAATAGAGGAAGTGAGTAGAACGAAGTATCTAGGTTATTTGGTGAGACAAGATGAAAAGGATGAAGAGCACGTGAAAGAATTAAGAAAGAAAGCAAACATAGTGATGAGGAAGGTGTGGGGAATTGGAGATTCAGAGACGACTTCAGGAGGAGAGTACTGAGTAATGCTATTTGATTACTTGATAATGGAGATAATGAGCTATGCAGCCGAGATATGGGGATGGAGGGAGTACGAGGAGTTAGAGAGAGTGCAAGAAAAGATATCTGAAATGGACGCTTGGCCTAGACTACTGCACCCCAGATTACCTAGTGTGGAAGGAAACAGAGAGAGAAAAGGTCGGAATGAGATTGCTGAAGAGAGCGATGGAATTCGAGGAGAGAGCTAGGGCAAGCAACAAAAGTTTAGTGAAAGAATGCATAAAAGAAAAGGATAGAGAAGCTGAGGAGAGAGGCGAGAGAGAGAAGAGAATGACGGTCTACAGAAGACACGGATACAGTGCAAAAGAACTGAAGAGGAGAAGAGAGAGAAGGGAGAGTGTGACGGAGGTAATAATGGAAAGAGAAAGAGAAAGATGGGGGCAATGGATTTATAATAAAGTAGGAAGAACAAGGTACTGCCCGGACTACAGTAATAGAGTGGTATGGGGGCTAGCGGGATATCTGAGAGAGAGAGGAGAGAAAGGAAGTCAAAAGGTCATAGTAAGGTTAAGGGTGGGAAATGAGGAGGAAGGAAGCAGATACTGGGAAAAGAATGAGAGCAAGAAATGCAGGATATGTAGAGTAGAAGAGGACTCACTGAAGCATATAGCGGAGAGATGCGAAAAAATGTTAGGATTGGGCGGGAAGGTGAGCAAGTTAATAGATGAGGGGGAGAATAAGGGGGCGGTGCGGTGGATGGCGGCGGTAAAAAGGAAGCGTGAGAGGGTGAGCAAAGAGCGAGAAAGGGGAGAGAGAGAAAGAGAGAGAAAGAGAGAATAAACGAGTGAATGAAATAAGAAACATATTGTAAACCAAGTCCTTTTACTAGGCCAAGGGCCGTAAAATAAACGTATATATATATTGTCACGTGCTCCTGTGAGATAGGTAACTCGCGCGAGCACGGATCAAAACGATAAAATTGAAATCGCGTAAGATTTCGGGAGGGAGGATGACAGCCCTCCGGATTTTGTCCCTCCGGCGACCGACAAGGGGCAGCGACGCGAAACTTGGGCGCCAGACGTGCTCGGCGGCACGTCACTCGCGAAACGCGAATTTTCGGCAACAACGCGACAAGCGAAAGGCGATTGCCCGCAACGCTAACCGAGATCCACAACCGGACGCTGCTCCCCGAGGTCGATCGCGTGAGGGCCGTCCGGCTCTACCTAACGGTAGAGGGGCAGGGCGGAACCAAGGGCGGACAGGGCGACGGACGGCGGGATGGTACTGGCCGGGCGAAAGAATCTATACGCAGTATTAAAAAATGATAATAACGACACCGTTTATTCCCCGCGTGGCAGAGCGGTAAGAAGCAGTAGCCAAAGAAATGATACAGTGCGGTGAAAAAAAAAAAGAAAAGTAACAGAAACGAAAAATAATTTGTTTGGCGATGTTAAATGCCGATAACTTAGCGGCGCGATAAATTTCGACGTGACAAAAGAAAAGAAATAGTTCTAGAAATTCGGCCGGTGATTAATAACGCAACTACAGTCAGCATCGGCGCGATAGTACAAGGGAAACGTGGCTCAGTACGACGCGAGTACCGAGGTCTAACGACGACCGACAATCTCAATCGCGAATCCACGCGTCAGACGCACCGGCGAAAACGAAAGACAAATATAAACTT
>NW_012027406.1:14973-16461 GCF_000956235.1 Wasmannia auropunctata
TATATATATATATATATATATACAAAAAATTATTAATTAGCTTATACAAGCAGACATACAGCTATTTATTTTTTTTATCAAACAATTGAATGTAATCAATAAAATCGAAAGATAAGTTACGAGACACTATCGCTTTTCCTTATTTAATGTGTTATACTTAATTATTTGTATTATATCGTCGTCATTTTGATTAACGATCAGGTTTTTATATGTTAATATTTATAAAAAATATATTTTTTCATCTTTTTGATAACTTTATTGATCTGATCTATCACGGATAATGTAGTCATGAATATCATATATTAGTCATGAATCATCACGAAGTGTTCTGCAATTCCCGATCACAAAAGTTAAACAACGTTGGTGGCGGTTATGTTAGCTTGGATGGGTGACCGTTTAGATTTCGATATAGTTTGCGAAAAATAATCCGCTTGAAAACAACTCAAATTTTTTTTTAATGTTTTGTGATTGTTTTTATACTGTTTGTGTGAAATTATATATACGGTATTGAATGCTTATAATATTAGACCAATGTTTCAAATAAGCTCAACTTTGGTCCATTGATTGTTTAAAAAAGATGCTTTTGGGATGTCCGAATCAGTAACACTGAACGTTTTTAATACATTCTAAAGATGTCCAAAGCTTTAATTAGAACGTTTTAAATACGTACGGAACGTCCAGCATATAAATTTTTAATACATTTTTAATACATTACTGTGCTGTCTGGGAACATAACAATTGTTACATTACTTGTTATTTCCAGGTGCTTGAGAATCCTCTCCCATAATAATACGTTACATACTCGATTACAGTTTACGATGGTGAAGAAAACCGAAGGTAGAATTAATTTCTTAGATGTCACTATCATCAATTATGATGGGAGAAGAATTGTTTTTGATCTGTTCCATAAACCATCCTTTTACGGAAGATATCTTAACTTTAATTCTTATCACCCTCTTTGCCATAAAAGGGGAATTATTTTTGGTTTGGTTGACAAAATCATATCGCTTTCCCATCCGCGATTTCATCAAAAGAATCTCATCAATATGATTATAATATGATAACATTTTATTGATGAATTCTTATCCTTTAAATTTCATTTTTTCCACAGTCAATCACAGATTGAAATATTTCTTACATAATAGCGAGGGAATACCACGCTTATACCTATTCCTATAAGCGCTACAAAAATATTTTTTACAGTTCCATATATGTCAAGTCTGTCTCTGAATGTTTCATACCTATGACTAAGCCATATAATGTACCAATAGCGTTCACAATTCCCAAGACACTAAAAGAATTTGTAAAAACGAGTAAAGATTTTTTACTTTACTTCTCGTCGCGATGTGGTTTATAAAATCAACTGCTTAGACTACCCTGGTAAAAAAATTTTTCTGAAATTCTCTGAAAATTTCTCTGAAAAAGTCTGAAAATTGTCCTGAAAAACTCTAGAAATTGGGACACGTTTCAGAGTTTTTCAGAGATTTT
>NW_012027406.1:19339-30763 GCF_000956235.1 Wasmannia auropunctata
TATGCAAAAACCCGCGTTTTACTGTATATAGTAATAGATATAGGCTGCGTCTCTCTTGGCGCTTACAGCGCTTATAAGCATTATTTGTCTTTGTTTAATATTTGATAAACAACAAGGATGAAATGACTTTGTGAGCGCTGTAACCAGCTGTAAGCGCCAAACGGAACGCAGCCTTAAAAAGATCGGTTTCTGAAATGGTCTATATAAAAAAACAACACATAGGTCTTAACAGAGTGACACAGAGTTACTTTCCGATCATTACATCCCCCTCCTCAACCTCATTTCCTCTTCCTAGCCTATCTATACATGATAGCTCTGTTCTCTCATTCCCTGTCATATTTCGCCTGTTCTTCTTTCTTCGTACACCTTGTCACTTTCATAAAGTCATTTCTGTTGTACATACTCAGTTCTCGTTACCGTCCTCTACCACTTTAGGTTTGTTAAAATTATCGTTTCTTAATTCTTTTTATAATCTAGACTACATCTTTTGTTAACAAATCTAATTCCGTTTCTATCCCTTTACATTTTTTACAACATTCTTGTTTAATTTCACAGCCTTGATTATTTGTATCCTGAGACTCAAATATTCGTTTCTGTTAAAATTCGAAAGACATGGACTATCGACTGCGACCTTTGCGGATGCGTATGTACTACCGACTATATTTAAGTATTATATTAAGCGTCAAAGAATAAAATCTCGAATTCATTTTTTAACTTATAAAAATTTTTATTGCGTCAACAATTGTTATAAATAGTTCTACTGAGGATGACCGCCATTTAGGGGTCCAAACGTTTTAGGTTTTGTTTTCTATGTATTAAATATGTGTGAATATTATAATAATTTTGGACACGAACATCGAGTCAGCTGATGGCTCACTAGCCCTCTTTCTATTATTATTATTATTTTGGAAAAGAATAGTAATTTCCATTCATTTTTACAAGTTTTTTAAAGTGATCCCATTTTGTTATTTCATCAAAATTTTCTTTATTTAAAAAATGGCACACAACTTTTATTTGCCATTTCTCACTTATGACGTCACAATTCCAATATGGCCGCGGTGACTAGGCAGGAGCCTTAAAAATTAAATCTTAAAATATTAAACAACATATATTTTTAAAAATATCCCATAATTAGAAATACATTTCTAACCATTTCGATTACACAAGGATTATAGATTCAACTCTTTTTTAGACATTTAAATATATTAAAAAATTATTTTAAATTCAAAATATAAATGTATACAAAAACAATTTAGTTTAAAAAATAAAATTTAATATTTTGATCATCTTTAAATAAATCTTTCTCTTAAACAGCATATATGGAAAGGAGTTCCGTTTTTATTCTAATGTGAAATAGGATAAAAGAAATTCGATAAGATTTATCAATGTATATATAATATATTTTTTGCAAATACAGCATATATAAAAAAAATCTTTGTGCTTTCGCGCACGTAATAGATATATAGAAACGTACAAAAACTTTTGTGTTTTGCCTTACAAAAATCGTGTATCAAAATGATTCCACTTATCTCTAAGCGAGCGAAGAGAATCAAACGCTTTTGCTTTATAAAATTCTAAATCTTGATTGGTGATTAGTTGTTTTCAACGTACGCTGAATTTTAAACGTGTTTAGAATATTATAAAATTAAATTCATACTTTGTAAGAATCTAAATACGAAATTATATTCAAAATAGATTGAATCAATTGCAGACTTTTATGTCATTCTATAATGATACTCTTCATTTATTTTTGACTTATGGAGTTATTCCAAAATAGTCTACGGCTGCGTTCCATTTGGCGCTTACAGCTGCTTACAGCGCTCACAAAATCATTTCATCCTTGTTGTTTATCAAATATTGAACAAAGACAAATGATGCTTATAAGCGCTGTAAGCGCCAAAAGGAACGCAGCCTACAATATGATACAACAGTAAAATATAAAAAAATATACTATATAAAAAATTATTTTGATCAAAATACAACGTACATTAAAAATTACTAATCACTCATGCCATACATATTTCTTCATGCTTTTCATTATCCTTTTTCTCTGAGAAATATGGCCTCAAGTTTATCATAATTATTATTACTAAAGTGATTATTATATTATTAATATTATTAGTTTCATTACTCGAGGTCTTATGCAATCCGTTTGAAATTTGATACCTTTGCACATTCTTGTTTAAATAAGACTATTTGTAAAAATATTGCCGATTGTTGAAAACGCACATAAGTACATTACTCGAATATCGCGGAGATGTACATACATATTACAAATCATTTATCTTAACCGTAAATAACATCACTTTTAACGTTACTTTATCTGTGGATTTTGTCGGCTCATATTTAGCTTTGTTAAAGTGATGTAAACAAAAATATGCAAAAATGTGAGATTTAACAGATTTTTCATTCTGTTCTTGACTTTTAACCCATTTCATAGTGCTACACACTATAAAAATGCTTAAATCTGTTTTTATTATTACTGCAATTAAAATTAATATTTCTCAAAAATACGATCATAATATCACTAGTATTAAAAATTGATTGCATTCTAACACGTGCATAAATATCCCAATCGACACTAGTTTTATCAAAAATTTCGAAATGCGCTCAGAAAATGCACTTGATAAAAATTTTGTCATTAAAAATAAGACATTGTGTTACTTCTTTTCGTGTTGAATTAAAATTTATTCTAAACCAATATCATAAGAAAAAATAATAATTTGTATGCACATACAATGCTTATTTTTATGTTATCCCTTTTTATATAATATAAGAAGAACGTTATAGCGCAATATATGTTACACAACACAACTATAAAAATATAATATATATTTCTCTTAAAAATTGTGTGTGTGTGTGTGTGTGTGTGTGTGTGTGTATGTATGTGTGTGTGCGCGCGCGTGTCGCGTACACACATACTAAATCGAATTCAATACAAAAGATTAATTGTTAGATGTATCATAATTGTCAAATCAAATTTTACTTTTTTGTCATGATTACTTTGCCTTTGTTAACCTAAAAAATTGTTAAAATGTTAATATATAATATAATTCAAGGAACTATATCAAATTACAAATAATCAATTTAAAGCCATTGTATACATTTTATCGGTTATTAGTTGTTTTACATTTTGTTTCTTCATTGTTTGTTGCTACATGCTGTAATCAGAAAATATGATAAACAAGACGCACTTTTTGAGAAATTATCTTATTGTTGCAAACTGTGAATAACTTATTTAAAGCTCATTATTTACATCCTCAATCATATTCTATAATTCATTTTGTCACAACTTAAAGATACAAGGTCCGTAAGCTCATTGCACATTTAAGGCTAATTTGACTGTCTATCTGATTCCATTTCAAATTTATATCAAATATTATTATGTTAATATTAAATGTGTAAAATTCAGATTCAGATAGCTGTATTTAGCGTTAAACATGCACGAAGAATATAAATCACACATAGATAATACATATTTTAGATTGCAAAAGTAATCTTATTGAGAACATAGAATGCATGAAATGTTTGATGCTTATTTGCATCATATATTTTAAATTATAAAGCATATTTTTTTCGTTTATTTTAAATAGTAAGATATAGTATTTTGTTTTAATTTACCACTTTTTATTTTACCACACTCAAATTATAAAAACTAAAATATAATAAGTAATTTCTTCTCATAACTTTACTAAATTTAATTAAATCTATACGCGCACACACACACACATACACGCACGTACGCGCGCGCGCGCACCACACACACACACACACGCGCGCGCGCGCGCCACACACGTGTATGTGTATGTGTGTGTATAAAAGTTGATTTAATTAAATTTAGTAAAATTAATATGCATTATTTCTGCATAAATACTTATTATTATGTAAACTCTTAGACTAACAAAATTCAAACTAATCAAATATAGAAATTTTGAATATAGTATATAGCTTTTTCCTTCTTGAGGGAAAATCTAGGGATCACTATTGAGAAATAACGCGACATTTATTTTTTAAAATCAAATACATGTCAATAATTTCAAACTTATTGAATATTTATATACAAATTATCTATCTGTTTTTATATAATAGTTATACTGAATGAAATAGAGAACAAATACAGAAGAAAATATTAATTTTTTTTACTCATAATCACGTATATTCGCTGTATCTATGCATAATTGTTTTATAAATAAAAGATACGTAGCAAAAAAGTGAATAAAAAGTGTATGTGTTTGAATGCTGTAATACCAGAAAATAGAAGTCAAGACAACATAAATCGTTGCAGATAAAAATTATGAAGTTCAAAATATGATAAGTTTGACAGAACAGAGCTTGATATTACAAACATTATTTTAGAGTTTTTAGTATTTAATTGGTACTGTTTTATTATGAATATTATATCTATAATTTTTATATTTCTAGATTTATTAACGAAACTCAATATAATTATTTATCATATTGTAGATTCCTGTCTAAAAATTAGAATGTCGTTTACATATTTGCGATATATATCTGGGTAATAACTGAAAAAAATTACCTCTCATGGATAGGTTAGCGCGCGTGCGATTTTTTCAATAATTAACCAGAAATTAATTACTAAAAATTTGCGAATGTACATGTATCCACGCTTCAACCGCGATTCAATAGTCCAGTTATATATCATGCTCGCTCCTTCCAACGTCTCATCGAACGCATAGCAACCATGAGTGCATAATGTTATTACTACTGGATCATGGAATTGCATGGATACCTATTCATGAAAGGTGATTATCAGACATTCTATATAGCTAAAGTTACAAGATGTGTAATTTGATTAATATATGATGACACAAGTAACGTTAGCTGTATATGCATTGTTCATAAAATTTATCCATGAAAATTAACATAATTTAATATTAATGACATGAAGAAATAATCTTTGGAATTAAATGTTGCTTCTTATTGTGGAATTATAAAATAACAATATCTACCGTAAATTAGTAATCTAAATTTCTTTTTTAATTTGACTTATTGTTATGCATTTATTACTTTTTATCTGCTTGATCAGTTTTGTAAATTTGTTATTGAGCATTTTTTAGTATAAAATATTATAAAATGATTATTTTTTCGTTATGCAACATTTACAACTGCATATTATTTCTGAGAAATACAGTAATGTCTCTTTTTGAAACAAATAAGACACACAAAGTAAATTTATATTTTATAGTTTAAAATATAATTAATTTCAAATGTCTATGGGAGGCATTATTCAGATCTGTAAAAATATGTACGTTACCCAAATAGTTAAACTTCTTTGTATTTATTTGGTTTCTCTTAGCTTTGTAAATGTTTACGTAATGGGAAATATAAAATATTGATTGCATTTTTCTTCGTCATTTAAGATTTTAGATCCTTATTGAGCGAATTATCACATTAGTGTTACAGAATAATAGAATATAATCGAGAAATTACCTTATTTATCAAGTTTAACAAAAAGCTTGTTAACTTGTTAAAGATGTATACTTATTTTATCTGATTATTTTTTAACTAGATAACATAAAGCATGTTTCGTTATTTTGCAACAGTAAACACTAAAATAATAAATAAATGTCTGTTTATTCTATGTTTATATATATCAATTTATCTAAACATACAATCTTATAAACATTCATCAAAAAAGTTCATTCATCAAAACTTTTTAGTTACCGTTTAGGAAATATACAAAAATTATATTTGATTCTAACTTGGTGTAGTATTTCATTCCCCCTTCATTTAAATTCTTAAAATTTGTACTAAACATTTGCCCATTGCATATTTGGTAAAAAAATTTAAAACCAATGACTTTCTTTTTCTAAATATTCTATCAATTATATCAGTTCTGAATCATTCTTTTATTAATATTAAGAGTTGATTGAAAAGTTTTAAAATTGTACAGTTCTCATTTCAAATTAAGAAATTCTCTTATTTTATTGAAAACACAAGCTTGATTAATCTACTATTTCTATTGGACATAACGCATTATAGATAAGGTTTAATATTTCTCATATAACTTCTTATTTGATCTCTGCTAACTAATTGTAAGTCTTGCTAATACGGCTATCTAATTTTAAGATATATCTGCATAATAACACGTAACAACACAATGACATTGTTGTTAAAAAATTATGAAAGATCAGATTCAAACTTTTATTCGTAAGTAAAACTCTTCTCTCTTTCTCTCTTTTTCTTATTGAGCAAGACAAAATGATAATAAAGGATAGACGTTTAACTTGTCAGCCATCTCGCATAGAATATTATGCAAAACATATCAATATATGTGCCTTACATGTAACTATATCAACGCTGCTTGGCAATTATAGATATGGAGCTAGATAAAGAGCTTTTCTACTGAAGAGATCTAATGTAGATAAATGAATTGAAATAAAAGAATCTAATTTACGAAACTATAATCATATTTCGTATTTGCAAATTAACACATTTTCAACAAGTATCAGTCACAGATAACAGTTAACAGCAGTGTTCAAATAAGAAAAAAGTAATAGATTAATAACAATTAACCTATTACAATTATATGAAAAATATTTGCATATTTCTGAAAAAGTATTCATAATTAAAGAAAAACAAAAATTTCATTTTATATGTGTCTGTGCGTATATATTGTGCTCAACTTTTTCATTTTGTCAATATATATTTAAAAATAAAAATATATATATTTTTTTAATTTTGGAGCTTTGTAATACTGAGGAAGTATCTTTAGGAAAAATATTTTCATCGTTATGAAATCATCAAGGTTTGAAATGAAAGATATTGCAAAAAACTTTTCAATCAATCCTTATACATCCTCTATGAGGACTATTATTTCGTATGATATGATAATCAATTGAAATCAAACTAAACCGCGGCAGTGTCGTCCGTGTTTCGCAGTAGCGCAATCGCTTTATAGACGTCACCACCACATTGATTCAGCATCACTTTACAATCTTCGAGGCCGACAAAATTATTTTCTTTTTTCAGTAATATTTGAAGCTGCTCCAGTTTGATTGCCGCTAGAATCTCCCATTCGGTGACATTTAATGCAGCGATGCAGGATTCTGGAGTTGACTCGTGCAACACCTTCAGCATGATTCGTACTTCATCAGATTGTTCCCCGTTACGGGGTCCGCGTGTTCTTCGCGTGTTCGGTCCGTCGCAAGCAAACTCTAACAGATCTTCGCAAGAAACATGGTCCGATTGTCGCGACAGATCGCTCACAATATCGCAATTCGATGTTTTTTCGTTGGATAAGCGGTAGGCTTTTGGAAGAGCAGTCGAATGAAAATTGTCATTTGAGCCAATATGTACCAGTGGTTCTTCGCACTGGAAAGCTTCGGATTTGGAAGGGATTTCTTCTACGTTCGTTTGTGAAGAATAATTTAGTGGAGCCTGTTGTATTTTTGCAGGCGAAATTTGAGCTCTGCTCGAAGAATTGATCCAATCTTCTGGTCTGCAAGAACTAATCGATATTGGATTTCGACTTAGATCTGTTTCCGTGTTTTCTTGTACTTTAGTTCCGAAACTTTTCAAAGAACACTTCGATTCGGCGCTGATTTTCCTACACAAATTATTGGTCACGGTCGACAAGTTGCTCGATTGTCCATCGTTGCTTTGTTGCGAAACATTCTGACATAAATCCGGCATGTCGTCGCAGTCGATTAAGTTATCCGAGAATTCCAGCAAATCCTCTGAGATCATGCTACATCGTCGAAGTCGACTTTCCTCGATAGGTAAAGAATCCAGTGCAGCTAGCTCGGAATCTATACGTTGTTCAAATTCTTCTGGACTGAAAATTTTAAATGTCCATTTTATTGTATATATAATAAATAAGATAAATAAATAAATTAAATGCAATATTCACAATATTAACGATATTCACATTTTTCCAGCATTATCAAATTTAATATATATATATTTTTTTAACTGTATTTTTTAACGAAATACACTTGGAAAAGTCAATTTTTTTTAAAGAATATTTTACATTCTATCTAAAACTTATAAAAAAAACACATGCGTCTTATTTTGATCTATGTTACAACATATCCAGAGTTTAAAATCGAAAGGAAACACTTGTTTATGTTACATATATATATGTATAATTTATATATGAAAATTGAGAGTTATATAATATTTTTTAACTCGCCGGGATAAATACTGATAAAAGCAGATCCAGTTCATCTGGCTCTGAACATCTTGATCTTGACATACATTGTCAAAAGCACTTTCTTGAGTAATCTTCAAGTCAAAAGATTTTAATCCATCGGTCGTTATTCATTAAAAAGTTATTAACAATTAAGTATTGACAACAAGCAAAGAAAGAGATAAATGGATGGACAGTGAACCTGGCTTCACGTAAAAGGTTATAGATTGGACACAGCTATTAACAATTATAGATTTTATATAGTATTAACAATTATAGACTTCAATATAGGTCATAGGAGATATTCAAAAATCATGTAAGTTTGTAATTTTGCAAAATAGATACATGAGTGAGCGAAAGAAAAGCTCCGTTGACTCCACTCTTCTCCTTATATCTCCACTCCAAAAAAATGTAACATAATTTTAGTTTCAAATCAGAAAGAGGTTTGAGTTATAAGTTATACTTTTTCAGGATAGAGGAAGTGCAGGGAAAGGAGCTTCACCGTTCATTCTAATGTTACAAATATAGTAAAATGTAAGATAAAAATTTAATTAAACCGTATATGTATATTTGTAAGGACATAGTCAAAGAAAAAGACGTAAATACGATCGTTTACAAATACATCAAGAAAAATTAGAAAAATTAAATTATTAATATAATTACAAAATAAGGATACAAAAATAAGGAAAGAATTATATTAGAATAATAAAATATAGAGTAGAATATTAAATATAAATAAAAGTATAAATGTAATGATCGCAAAGGAAAAAAAGTTTAATTTAAAAATGTTAAAAATACCAAGTTTGATCGCACTTGTAATCTTCAAATAGTTTATATTGCAGATTCATCAAATTTTCCTTGTTCGAAATATTAGATTATATATTTACGACATTTAACACTTCTCAAATAAAAATAAAAACTTATTGTAATTTTTGGACTACTTATTAATTAAGAAGCTTACCTATTAGCAGAAGCTTCCGGAAGATAGTTGTCCTGTAGTGAGGTTCCGGCAATTGCTGTATTAGAATTCTGCAATATGAAATGTCCGTCCACTTGATCTTCCACGGATGGCGTGGTTACTGCCTGCATCTTGGCTAACGTTCTAGTGACACCGCCTCCAGGTATGATCAAAGGATGCTTCCTCTGATGTCGTGGTAAGGTGGACTTGGGTTGAAGCGTCTTAGAACGATCTCTAGGCGGCAGAGGTATTGGATTCTCGTCGATGTTATTCTGATTTTGATTGTTCTCTATTTCCATGGAATGGTGTCTTTCGAGAATGCGTGATTGTGGCAGAGATACAATTGTATGGGACGATGGAGGTGCTCGAACTTTGGGCAGAGTTCTTGCGCCGCTGTGGTGCATCTCGAAATGGAAACCATGCTCACCGGATGTGTCTTCTGACTGCGATGACGCTGGATAGCCCAGAGTGGCATGCTTGTTCCCGCGAATTCTGGGCCTTACTATAGGTAATCCGGAACGTAACATGCGCAACGGATTTGTATCTCCGGTACTTTCCAATGTTGGCGTCTCCACCAAACTGTTGTACACTTCCTTAGCTTCATCCGACAGGGTGGCCTGAACATGTTGCGGGAAAGGGATAGATACGAGGATAAAAGAAACAGAAAATTAAACAGAAATAAGAAAACAGAAATTATAGATACAAGGAATGCTAAACTTTCGCTCATTCTTTTTTTCATACATTTAGATTCTCTCTCTCTCTCTCTCTCTCTCTCCTCTCTCTCTCTCTCTCGTATGCGTATATATGGACGCATGTCATTTTTTACATTGTGTACCAGTGTAATAATTATTTTGAGTAACTAAATCTAGCAATATCTGACATTCGTTGCAGTGTCTCGTGCGATGAAAAATCTGACATTTTTTTTTTATATTAATGAACATGATTTATTTCAGAATTCTCAAATTTTTTCATTGCTCGCTACTACACTTTTAAAATTTAATTTCGTATAAAAAAATTACTTTTTTTAAGAAAAAAACACTCTTTACTAGTCAAAATAAATTATTAAATTATTTTAAAACTTATGCTTAAAATTATAATACAAATGTCTGAAGTTAATATAAAATAAAACGAATAAATGAAAGAGACATTTATTGTAATAGCCTGCACAATTTAAAAAATACTTACGATAATTTGAGAAGAGATAAAACTTAATCTGTCCCAAGTTATAATGTATAATTAAGAAAACATTAAAACTTTTTTCTTGTGAAAGTTTAAAGTCAGAGTTTTTAAAATAAAATTTAATGATATTTTAGCTTTTTAAATAATATTTCACAGAATATTAAAACAAATTCACCGAGCACCAGATTAATTACTCTGTAAATAAACAAATAAACTTTATTTACTGAAAAACTAAAATTGCAATGTCTGTTTTGCAATGAAACTTTGCATAAATAATTAAGTAATTTTTAATTATTTAAAGTACTTATACAAAAAATGTGATTTTTAGGATTACTTTTTAAGTTAAATTATTACTAATAAGAAATAAACAATATGAAATAATAGCAAATGCAGTAAATAAAATAAAAAATGTATTGTTAAATAAAAATATATTATTCATATTTTCAATTTCTCAAACTTTTTGCAGGGACTGGCATCTTTACTCATAAGTTGTAGTTTGCATAAAAAAAATAATTTGGTTTATAATCTCTTTTCCTCAGATTATCGCCTTTAAAATAAAGTACAATGAACACTTGATATTGTGTTATTTTTTCTGAATTTATACAATGATATATGAAACAATTTTATAAAAACATTAATTTTCTTTTAAACAAAAATCTACTATTAATTAAAAAAAAGATTAAAGAAAGTTGTACTAAATTGTTATATTTTTTTTTTTAATTTCTCATAAAGATTTTTCCTGATTCTGGAGATTAATATAAATGCAGCCAAATATATCTGTATACTTTTCTCTATATTTTTCTATTTTTCTGTTGCTATTACTCTCTTGCTGTTCACATTTGATCATCAATTTATAACGTTTGTACACACATTTTCATTGTGTGTATATATGTATTCAAATAATGTGCAATAAAAAGAATAATACAACAGAAAAAGAAAGTAAAAAATATTTTTAAAATATAATTAGGAATATAGAAAAAAATACAGAAGTACCCAGATAATCAAGCGTCATTCGTCATATCGAGCAAACTAACGCATTGCATGAGTTATTGCATATTTGCCATACATTTGTTGGCATCGAAAAACAATACATTACGAATACAGCAACATAACTGCTTATACGTGTAATCAGTTG
>NW_012027407.1:0-1777 GCF_000956235.1 Wasmannia auropunctata
GTACATGTAATATTATACATATTTTATTCATACATCAGGTTTTATTAATAATAAATATGTTTTTTAAATGTTTTCCTAAATATAAATCAAGTTTATTTTTCTGTAGAATTGTCGAAATTAAAATGTGAATATGGTCAATTTACTTTTATATACTTTTATACATATAATAATAAAATCAATAAATATAATGAGCTATGAGCCAAACCTTGTGTGTTATCTCGTCCCAATATTTAACAAATTTTTATAAACAACAAACGTTTTGACCCCGATCGGGTCATTATCAATATTAGGAAACGGAAATCGATTAAAACATTACAAATAATAAATTCAAATTTTTACAAATTATACGTGAAATGTTAAATGTGCGCTCACAGTCCATATAAAGCATAATCGTAGTTCGAAAAATTAAGTTGTGTTGGTCGTCTAAATTAATTGTGTCGGTCGTCTCCTTAATGGATGAGAGGGATGGTTAAAGCAAAGAGTTTGGTTGAAGAGGTTTGTTGAATCCATCAGTTATTCTTTTAGAGTTAGCCGAGATCATGTTATCACTGTATCAAATTGATACAATTAACATAATTAGTTAACAGTGTGATAAAAACAATTAACAGTATCAAAGTTAAAATTGTCATACCTCAGTCCAAAAAGTCAGCGAGAAAGATAGCATTGTGTCAAAGATAATAAAATATTTAAACTGTTCTGCGATAATATGTCAAGTATAAGTTATTCGTTATAATGTCAGGCGAGAATTGAGTAAGTATCAGGAGAAAGACAAAGAATATTAGACAGAGGAAAGATGGGGGTAGGAAGAAGGGAGAATTTGAGCAATATGATAGGAAATGAGAAGGAGAAACTGTTTGTGGGAGATAACGACTGTAAGATAAGAAGATACACGTCTGAAAGTGCCTCTATATCGCTTTGTTTGTTTACCATACAGTGTCCGCAAAAAGTTCGGGGCCACCTAAATAATTTCTTAACGGTTCGAGATATTGGATTGAAATTTATAGGGTTACAATGGCAAAATGTAATCTATCATTTTAACCTTGAAAACACCCACTTCAACTATCCAAGGGGGGCGGGGAGTTGAAAATCTTAAATGGCATGTGGGGTCGAGTGAGGGCTTTAAAAGGGCTTTTTGAGACGAGAAGAACGCGAAGTCGTTGAGGTCTTTACGATTTTTTCGCAGAGTTATGCTCATTTAAACATTGGTGTTTTTTAGAATTAGCGAGGTCTACGGCGAGGACATGAAGAAGATAAGACTTTATGCATGTTCCTCACACACGCACACACTTTTCTATATACATTTCCAGCCACCCAGGAATATGCGCGAAGCCTTATCTTCCTCTTGTTCTCGCCGTAGGTCTCGCTAATGCTAAAAAACACCAATGTTCGAATGAGCATAACTCTGCCAAAAAATTATATTTATTGATCTTATTTTTAATTACTGAGCTTTGACTTAAAGATTATTTTTATATAATATTTAATTTGCTGAAAATGTCTTTGCTTTTATGTTTTTATTATAATTTTTATCTTAAAATTTATATTATTAAATGAAATATAATTCTATAACAAAGAAATTTTAATATTCACTATTTAAAAATGTATTAATTTTTTAATGCCTTTTTCATACTTCTTCTTCGCGTGCCGTACGCTTATAAGCGCATAGGCGATTTCTTTTGCATATATTCGTAGATATATATGGGATCTACCGTTTTAATGCGCGCTGGTTTCGAACGGTCTATTAGAAGAGATTTTCTTGGGCAAAGTTACTCTCGGTGGT
>NW_012027407.1:2352-5109 GCF_000956235.1 Wasmannia auropunctata
AACTACACAATCTTTATGCGATTTAGATAAAAGTATTGCGCTATATAGTATATAACCTTGTGAAAAGGTTGAAGGCGCTATAATTCACCAACCGGTGGAGCAAAAGGGGAGGAAAAAATAGATAAAAGTATAGCCAGATATAAACTAATTGCAATAGCTGTATAATCATAAGTAAAAAGAATATTGTCCAATCTTCATTAAAACATATTATATCTAATCCAACATTTGCTAACATAATTATATAAAACATAATCATATCACTTTCAATTTTCATCTCAATATGCTCACAGTCACTCACAAATGCCAAAGGGAACGGCTTTGCTGATAGTCATATGAGCGCTTAAATTTCAAAAGGAACGGCAGAAAATAGCGCTTATAAGCGTGAGCGCTTACAACGCATGAGCGTCCAAAAGGAACGCACCCACAGTATAACCAGTAGGTCCACTCAACAAAAAACTGAGTCTTCGCGCAGGTGTCGCTGCGCAATTTTTGTTTGGGTCCAATGAAGACGATAAGAATGTTGTACATACATATGTGCAGACAATTTATAGGTAATTACATCAGAAATTTTCTTTAGTGATCACTTCTACAAATAATTATTACTAATAAAACGTTTTATTCGATTCACACATTGTATTTATTGATTTACTGTATCAAATTCATATTATTACTTATCTGTTTTATTACTTGTGAGTTTCACTTTTCTCAATTCGGTCCTGGATTTAACATGGTGGATGCTCACGTGATCCGGAAAAGGAGATCAAAGGTGCCGACACGAAGTAGACCTACTACTGGTTATACTGTGGTGATAATAGCGGTAAGGGGGTACCAGTAGTACTATAGGCGTAGGAATACTACACAGCATGAGGAACTCCTGGAAAGTTATCAAGGAGCTTATATAGTATTTTGTAAGCTTCATTTGAACTTCAAAAAAAAAAAACTCCCACGGAGCTTCCTGGGAGCCCCTGTGTCTGCTTTTGAGAGCTCCTTGAGAGCTTCATTTAAGTTCGCAGGGAGCTCAGAAATCATGTTTGGAAGCTCCCTGCAAGCTTTAACCCTATTGAAAAAATGATAAAAAAAATTTATTTTATTTTATTTTTAACATATATATTATTTTTAGAGTTTAATTTGTGCAGTTTACTATTACTGCATATTTTCTATTTTATTAATTACAATTTATACGCAGGTTAATAATTTTTGAAAACATCGAGATTTGAACCTGAGATCCCTAGAACTGCAGACTTGTACGCTAACGCTGATGGTACTTTGTACAAAGGACTTATTTTTTCCATTATACAGGGTGTTCCCGGGTTAAACGGCCAAACTTAAAATATAAATTCAGGACATGAAAACAAACAAAAATTTTCCTCTGGACGTATGCTTGCAAATGCTTCTTTCAAGAAACATTTACTTATGAAGTTGAAGCTCGAAGGTCATTGATAGGCTTTTGTTCTCAAAGCTCGTAGTTCGTAGCTCGTAGCTCATAGTTATTAGTTCGTTGAATACTTTTGTAGAATAAATTTATAATCATGTCTCGTACGTATTCTAATAGTGAATATGCCGATATGATATATTTATATGGGTTTTGTAACGGAAATTCTAACGCTGCTCGCCGTGAATACGCCGCGCGATTTTGGAACAGAAGATTGCCGAATAAATCAGTAGTATCTTTAACATTTCAACGACTAAAGGAAACTGGGTCATTTAACATGGTCCCCTGGGCTGATGGAGTTTTTGCACCACTACAAAATGAAAGAATTGAGCAAGCGTGCGAAGAAATTACGGACGCACAATGTCAGTCAGCCACACGTTCGGTCATTGATAGGTGCAATGCTTGTCTTCGGACTGGAGGCCATTATTTTGAACAAAACATTTAATGTAATAACTAATTTTGATTATTATAAAGCAATAAGAAGATATACCTTATTTCGACATTATTTATTCATTACAGTTCTGTAACTTCATAAGTTAATCTCTTGAAAGAAGCGTTTGCGAGCATACGTAGAGGAAAATTTTTGTTTGTTTTCATGTCCTGAATTTATATTTTAAGTTTGGCCGTTTAACTCGGGAATACCCTATATCTATATCTCTGAGTTCTCGTCTAAAAGTAAACAAATACTAAGAGTATAATCAACAGTATAATAGTTACTCTTATCAGTCGCACATGATTGAATAATGAGACTTTTCAATAATCATATATTTTTTCAGATAGTATCGCTTACAATCTTAGTTTTTAAATATTACTGTATTTTTTTGTATAAATTCATATATAGAATCTTATTTTGGATTTTATATTATATATACAGGGTGTCCCCGTATAAGTGGCCACCCCTTTTTATCTCGTAAACTAATAGAGATAGATACCTAATAAATATAATATCAAAATTAAACGGCTTCGACTAAACTTTATTGTAAGCATAGTGATCATTTAGAAATATTATCTATGTTAGAGAGCGGAAAGACATGATTAATTTTTGCACGATAAAAGGACAATTTTAATATAATAAAAGTTGTAACGTTTTTTTTTTAACGAATCCAACGATGTGTGATATAACGACATTATTTTACAAATTATACAATTTATTTTGGTTTAAAGTTTTGCTGGCGACTGTTACCTTTTCAGTTTCGGTCCTGAGGACCCTGAGGTATGGCCAACTTCCGACTCTCGCACTAACGTGAGTACTATGATCAAATAAAAACATTACACGTCAATTGTCAATGCGAAAGTCGGAAGTTGGCCATACCTCAGGGCCGAAA
>NW_012027407.1:10723-14488 GCF_000956235.1 Wasmannia auropunctata
TCTCCTTTTCCGGATTACGTGAGCAACCACCATGTTAAATCCAGGACCGAATTGAGAAAAGTGCCTCACAAGTAATAAAACAGATTAGTATATAATAATATGGATTTGATACAGTAAATTAATAAATTCAATGTGTAAATCGAATAAAACGTTTTATATATTAGTAACAATTATTTGTAGGAGTGATCACTAAAAAAAATTTCTGATGTAATTGCTTATAAATTGTCTGCACATATGTATATACGTCCCTATTGTCTTATATTTTATTGGATCCAACTCAAAACAAAAGTTGCGGCGATACCTGCGCGAAGACTTAGTTTTTTGCTGAGTGTTTCTACTGGTTATACTGTGGTATAGTCATCAACTAAATGGTTGCAACATTTTTTATTTTGAAGGGTTTTGGAATGCAGTTTTGCTCATGGAGCGGTTGAACGTCATTGGTAAGATCCATTGGTAAGAATCCAACCGCTCCACTAATCGCTCGATGAACAGACTGTATCCCAAAAATGATAAAAAAAGTGTTACAATCTTTTAGTTGATGACTACACTCCGATCTGTTGAACACGTTCACACTTTTCGCATGACACTCGCGGTGTTTATCCGCAAATTTATGTTAACAATTTTTTGTTAGCAATCTTTTGCATGATTGTTTGTTGTGAATATGAATTGAACTCATAATTTGTGAAATTTAAACGGGAAAATCGCGAATATAAAGCGATACACAGGTGAAGTTAAATTTATATTCAACAACGATCTTATACAAAAAGAAAATAAGAGAAAGTAGCGAGATCAATTCGCACATTTAATGTATTTCACAAATTGTCACTGAAAATAGTTCCGTTATATTATAGATAAAAGTTTATAATGGAATGTTTAACCAGAGGATGTATACTGAAGTCTTTTTAAACCTGCAATAATTTTTTGAACTCAGAAAACATGCAAAAAATGCATCTTTTTGTTATACATTTTGAATGTTTTTTCTCGTAGTTCAAACACAATCAAAACAATCAATTCTATGTTTAAATTACAGTTAAGAGTGTTATTTTTTGTAGATGTAGTATACCATATGTAGACATTACAGTAAAATCATTGTGCAACATCAATATAGATATTTATTGCAACTGGACGAACTTTTGTACTCATTTAGTACATGATTTTTTATCATATTATATTGTATAAATTCTATAAATATTTATACAGGCTGAACCACTAATGGACACTCTTTTCTATTCAAAAAGTGAAGAATCATTACATTTAAGAACAAAAATAACGCCACTTTTTACACCTAATAAACTTAAGAATATGTTCTCATTATTAATACAACGCTTGGACATTTTCAAAAATTGGTTGGATAATTCGCTGTTATTACAAAATGAACAGATAAATTGTAGTGAATTGACAGAAAAACTTACTGTTGACTTCACTGGTATTTGTTTATTTGATTATGATGCCAAGGCTTTCCGAGATAAAAAGATTGAAATTTGTAAATATGTAAAGAAGTTTAATAAAGGAGATTCATGGAAATGTATATTCAAAAAATTGCTACCGGATAAAGGAATACACAACAAATTATATGATTTAATCGGCTATTATTTGTTTGATAATGCCGAATTGATGCAATTTTGTATCCGCTTCGCTAAGGATGTTGTAAATAACAAAAGAGAATATAATATCTTTAAATACGATTTTATCAATGTACTTATGGAGTTTAAGCGAAACAAAAAAACAGGTACGTAAAAACTTTTTAAAATTTTATTTTAAAATAATTAAAATAATAGCATCTCAATGTCAAATGTATACATTAATATTTATTAATGCATTTTTGGAATTTAAGCTTATTATACTTATATAAGCTTATTATACTTATATTTTCAATCCGAATGTGATGCAGTCTTTAAAATTGGCATGCGTAAGTGTTTAATTAAAAAACGATGCTGGAAGGTCGCAATTATCGATATATTTCAGTTGAGTAAATTTCTCCGAATTAATTAAATGGAGTTGAAAATCCGGTAATTATTAAGAATACAGAAGCCACTTCTGATGACCTTGACCTTGACATATGTTGTCAAGGTCGTAACCCTAGCTGAGTTACCTTCAAAAGGTTTTAGCTGGCGGTCGTCTTTTGTCAAAAAGTTATTAACAAAAAACGTTATAAAAATTTATAATAATTATTCACTATAGGAAGTCTCCAATGATTTTGATCCTGACATATTAAGGTTAATATATCAAGGCCATCGGAGGTGGCTTCTCTATTCTCAATAATTACCACAACATTTACAATGCATATAATTACATTGTATATTAGACTATTAATTCTTTGATACGCACAAATGTCAAAATATGCAATGACAGCCGCTCGCGAAGTTAGCGCAGCGAGAGAATTAATTATCGGCGTCGCAGAAAAGAGTCAATAATAAACTTCAAAATTTCGAGAGATGCAAGTATCGATTTAACATGCCTTTTTTAGATAGGAAGGAAAAAACGGCACCAAGTACTTGCGCCTCCATACAAAAAATCTTATATTAAAAACTTGCAATTTTTAGTTGTCAATAAAATCAAGAGATACAGATAATATCTCATGTCGAATATACGTGCCTGTATGGCTATATACGGGCAGTAAGATTACTCGGTGTATTTTAAATTTACTGACAACTGTAAACCCGCGCTAGTTTTGATACCAAATCTTTTGTACGGAGGGTGCGTACTTGGTGCCGTTTTTTTATTTTTTTTTAAAGTAACTTTAAAGATATAATGGAACTTAATTCAACAGTTATTTTTTAGAATGTAAATTAAATTAACTTTTAATAATATATGTATATGCTTTTATGATTGAATGGTGGAGAGTGTATAATCGACATATTATTTAAAAAATATTTTTAAAAAATGAAAGGCATATCTATTATTTAATGTTTTATAATATTAAATATAATTTTTAAATAAGAATTCTTGAAGTTTTACATATTTAAGATAGAAATAGATTGTTAAGATATTATATATAAATGTGTTATCATTCTATAAATAGATATTTATTTTAGAAAAATGTATGCATTATTTAGAATATTTGCATTAGATGTTGCCTTTCAAGTTTTTAATAAATATAATTTTTTGTATTTGCTTTTTGCAGATATGTCGGATCAATATTTTGCTTCGCAACTATTTATGTTCTTTATGGCTGCGTTCGACACATCTGCTACAACAATATCGAATACATTATATGAATTAGCTTTAAATTATACTATTCAAGACAAACTTCGCCAAGAAATACAAAACATATATATAAAAAACAATGGAAAAATAACATTCGACGATATAAACACGATGTTTTATCTGGATGCAGTATCTAAAGGTAATTTATTTATTATAATTAGTAATATTTAGAAAATTGGTGTAAAATAAATCTTAAATATATATGTACAAAAATTAAAATTAAAAAATTGCATTCAATACTCATATAAATCAAATTCCAAGAATATAATTATAAGGGGATAAGAGCTAATAAGCCAACGCAGGATGAATTTGCTTATAATATTAAACGTATACAAAGATGATAATAATAATATATATACATTAATTTTTGTTAAGACTTCGGACGTTTCGATTCTAAATATGCGGTTGTCTTCAGCGAAAATACAAAAAAATACTAACCGATATATAATTCACATTCTTATTCTATACGTATATCTATTATATGTAAATGTATATATTCTGCGTATATATATATACGCAGGGTGTCTTATTTTACATTTGACAGTCAAATATTTGGAA
>NW_012027408.1:0-514 GCF_000956235.1 Wasmannia auropunctata
TTATAACATCTCTTTAGTATAAAAATTTTTTTGGAAAAATGTATTAAAATCAATATTACCATATACATATTACTATACATAATTATGATTAATAAAAAGAATATAAAAACGTCTGTTTACAATTATTAAATAAATTTATTAATAATTCTTAATTATTTACTTGTTCATAATAATTATTAATTAATAATAATTGATAATATAATAATAAAGGGCATATAGCGGAATAAGCATCAAAATCTGCCCCCGCACCAATCGAGCTCAAATTGGTGTCATTAGTTGGCATCCCTCGAGATATAAAACTTCCTAAAAAATTAGCCTTAAAATTGCATTTTTTTAGGAGTTATGAAGGGGGAAAGCAAAATAAAAAAAGTGATTTTTCTCGAAAACGGCTGAACCGATTTTAATGAAAAAAATATATGTTGTAAACATTGTTTAAGTAAGTTTAAGAAAATTTTTTGTAATTTTTATAATAAAAATAAAATTGATAAAAAAAAGATCGGAAGAGCACACGTCT
>NW_012027408.1:2791-3934 GCF_000956235.1 Wasmannia auropunctata
ACATTTTTTGTTAATAACTTTTTAACGAATAACGAGCGACGGCTAAAACCACAACTGAAGGTTACTTGGGGTCATGCCCTTGACAACATATATAAAGGTCAAGGTCATTGGAGCAGTCTCCCTTCATCGATATATTTACCCATTTTTATAAATTTGTAAAATATAACAATATTATATTTATTATTTCGAAATTTATTATTTCGAGGCAAATGATTCTCCAGCAAACACCAAGTAACATTGTAATGTACAGTATTTGTTAATTGATAATTTCTCACTCAACAATGTAATTATAATACACATGTGTTATATTATAGTTATTGTTAAGTGAGAAATTACAATTAACAAGTACATTACATGTTACTTTGTTTTTGCTGGGTTGCTTATTTTTTCGTCATCTAAAAGTCATCTTAAAGTCACAATTTGATCATGAAAAAGTCAATTTCTCCTTTGATAAAGTTATTAAATAATGTCACATTGATTTACTAAAAATGATTCTTTTTTGATATTATTTTGACGTCATTTTGACTTTTATATGACTTTTTGTTCTGCTTGAATGCTCGTATTATATGAGCCATTAAAAGTGGCAAAGGTGGGGCATGAAAATTATTGTGCCATAGCATATAAAAAAGGAAATGATTGGAATGACCGACTATATTACATGCATTCGTTTTTACTATCGTATAACCATAGCTGAAGAGATAACACACTGTAATTTGATTTAAAATTTATCATGTTCTGTCGATTGTTAGCCACTTTCACGTCGACGCTTCTCGTCCTTACAATAATTGAATCGGTGAGGGCGGGCCCTTACTCAAGGGATATTGAAGAGTACAAGACCGAACCGGATTTCACAATAAGACCCAAGGTAGAGCAATGGACCGAGGAAATGAAAATAAACCCTGAAGAATTGGGCAACTACTTCGACGGTGATATCTTGCTTTCAAACAGCACCAGAAGAAACGGTGATAGAAAAGTACACCGTTGGAATGCCTATGGCAAAGGCCTTATTCCGTACGAAATTAACGGGACATTCAGTAAGTACCTTTGAGAAAAAAATTCAGACATTTTGTACTGCAACATATATCTTTCAAAATTAACGAATTAAAGTTCAATAGCTATACTGCAGATATTATTTTATTGTAA
>NW_012027408.1:13037-13518 GCF_000956235.1 Wasmannia auropunctata
CATATTTTACTAATAATGACAAATTATGTTTACAGTTAGCAGCTAGCAGATGAAACCATGCAATTAAGGATATGCGTTTTTTCCAAAGATATGTCTCATCATTGTATTTTTTAAAATAGAATATTGCATTTTTCTATAGCTCTTTAAGTGACGAATAAGACTGTTCGCTTTTCTGTTCTGTAAAGGGCAGCCAATCCCTTTTGGAAGAGCAATATATTTGAATATTATTTTTTGAAGTCAGAAATTTTACTTTATTAAACTTCATTCTTTGTAAGCCTCCTTGATAAAACTTCCTATTCGCTTTTGTTTAACTTTTTCATATTCTTTTATCCTTGAAAAACGATCCTTCAGAGAACTGTGGCTAAGTCATTCCTTACTCATACACTCTTGAATAACTAAAAAATCGCTCGACATATAGATATAGTACATAAAATTGTAGCAAAATAACACCAATCTTCAGAGTTTTAGACTTTTACATTCG
>NW_012027408.1:16016-16597 GCF_000956235.1 Wasmannia auropunctata
TGACAACTGCATATCGCTGAAATATATTACATATATTTTTAATAGAATACATCTGCCCTGATAAAAAATAAAATACGTATTTTGCAATAAAAAATAGATGGTCTCAACAAAATCTGCTATTATTCTTATTAAAGAAAAAAATTACAAAGATATGAAAAAGTTTGAAAACCTGTTCGTTTCTTTTTGTTGATCTTTTCCAATTGTCCTATTATCACCATCTTTTTCTAGTGCAATTGTCGCTGTTGTTGAATTGCCATCTTCTTCTACTGCAATTGTTGCAAGTATATTGCTGGAAAAATTATATCAATTTATACATTATCAGATTGAATACAGACTAATAAATTGTACGTATTGTAAGTTTGTTATTTATTCTTTTCCAAAAAATATCGTCGGTATAGCATCAGGATGAAGAAGAGCTTTAATCTTGCCTATTTTATACCACTTTTCTTCAAAATGCAAGTGGCACAGTCTACAATTGCGATGAGCGTATTCTGGACCCATCACTTGTAAATCAAATCTTTGGCATGCACGTATCCATTGTAACCATCTGTAAGTGTTATAACAAATTCTTAATATAAAAA
>NW_012027409.1:0-537 GCF_000956235.1 Wasmannia auropunctata
TCAGACGTGTGCTCTTCCGATCTAAATTTTCAAAAAGTTTACATGCTAATCGGTGCGAGGTAGGAAGTTGAAGCAAAAAACCTTTCTTGTTCCTCTCATCGAGAGCTATAAAGAAAAATTTCCATCCATCCCAAATTCAAAAAAAAATTCTTTTTGAAAATTTTAAAAAAGTCCACAGGCTAAACGGTGCGAGATAGGAGGTTGGTGCAGAGGATTTTTCTTGTTCCTCTCGTCGAGTTCTATAAGAGAAAATTGCCATCCATCCCAAATTAAAAAGAAAAAATTGTTTTTGAAAATTTCAAAAAGTCCACAGGCTATACTGTGCGAGACAGGAGGTTGGTGCAGAGGACCTTTCTTGTTCCTCTCGTCGAAATCTATAAGAAAAAATTGCCACCCATCCAAAATTAAAAAAAAAAAAAATTTTTTTTTAAATTTTCAAAAAGTCCACATGCTAATCGGTGCGAGATAGGAAGTTGATGCAAAAGACCTTTCTTGTTCCTCTCATCGAGAGCTATAAAGAAAAATTTCCATCCATCC
>NW_012027409.1:557-1032 GCF_000956235.1 Wasmannia auropunctata
CAAAATTATTTCAAACTTGTAAATAATAATTATATGTTCTAAAAGTGCAATGTAAGAAATAATTTAAAAACAGTAAAAATTAGTGAAATGCACTTAAAAAATATTAAAAATATAAAAAAAATGCCAAGTACATTTTATTGTACTAGCATTACAGACGCGCGCTTCGCGCGCGTTATTTATTGTTTTTTTCATCAAGGATCTCAGAAATTGTACTCGTATGTTTTGGTACATTATTAAATTATTAATTACTATTAAAAATAATTTCATAACATGTTAACGTTATTATAATACATATACTGAAAACGGACTTACAAATAGATATTGTAGTAAAACGTATCTGATATCCAAGAGAAATCCAAAAGAGAAGTCGTTATCGACGAATATTACACTGATTAGTTTTCAAGCTGGGACGACTAGGATAATCTTGATGACAGGCGCTTGTGAAATAAGCGCAGCGAGAGAAATCAACGACCAA
>NW_012027409.1:12993-13722 GCF_000956235.1 Wasmannia auropunctata
TTCTTTAAGTTTAAACAAGAGCAAATCATCTATATATTGGAATAGAAACAAAGAAAAATATAATCTTAAAAGATGTTTGCGTTATGCTTCAAATCCCGAATTAAAGCGAGCATGTGAACGCATGCGATATAAGGATAATATTTATTATAGACGCATGCTAAGTCAATTAAAATATATTCAGAAAGCAGAAAAAATATGTATGAGACAACGTGAGCTGTATCAGCTTAATATTATAAACAAGTGTTCTCAAAAGCAAAAAAATTATTATAAGAATATAGTTAACAAACGCGCTAAAAAGATAGAGAATTATAAAATAAATATAGTTAACAAACGTACTAAAAAGAGAGAGAATTATAGAACGGATATAGTCAACAAACGCGCTAAAAAGATAGAGAATTATAAAATGGATATAGTTAACAAACGCGCTAAGAAGAGAGAAAATTATAAAACGGATATAGTTAACAAACGCGCTAAAAAGAGAGAGAATTACAAAACGGATATAGTCAACAAACGCGCTAAAAAGATAGAGAATTATAAAATAGATATAGTCAACAAACGCACTAAAAAGATAGAGAATTATAAAATGGATATAGTTAACAAACGCGCTAAAAAGAGAGAGAATTATAGAACGGATATAGTCAACAAACGCGCTAAAAAGATAAAGAATTATCAAACGGATATAGTTAACAAACGTGCTAAAAAGAGAGAGAATTATAGAACGGATATAGT
>NW_012027410.1:0-1544 GCF_000956235.1 Wasmannia auropunctata
TATATATATATATATATATATATTTGATCATCCGGAAAGTTCTGCGATTTTCTCACATCTGCGCGGATACCAGTTTGAATTTTGCGCTAATACTGAATAAGGAATTGGGATCTGACATTTTTGGTGGCGCCGTCTGTTGCCGAAAAGTAGAAAAGATGCTTGCATTTAGCTACATTTAACATACGTTTATATAGTATTTATTATAAACTTTTATTGTAAAAGAACAAAATCAACATTAGGACTAATAGTTAACAACATTATAATTAAAAACAAGTTTCTTATAAGTACAATGTACACAAGGCGCCACAAATGCCTACTCATCTGAAATTGCAGGGGCACATATACGTATATATATTATTGTATATACATATACTATATTATAATACATATACATGGGTTAGTATCCTTGCAAGTTCAGATGGATAGACATTTGTGACGCCTTGTGTACATGGCAAGCACTTCGTCGTCGTATTTGTTAGCTATATATATTAGTCTCTGCCCCCATGTCAGATCCCAATCCCAAATTTCAGATTGATAGGAAATAGAGTCTTTTGTTTAAACAACGCATGATTATTATTGTCATTTTTTATAAAATCCATCTATAATGGCATATGTTTAGTATATTCAATTCTATAGTACCCTAAAAATGGAAAATCGGAAACATTTTTGCAATGTTATGCTTTTCTACTTCAGAAAAGGCAAGAACGCATGCGAGACAGCGCGTAAAATTTGTAAAGTTTATGAACAAGGTACTATTTCTGATACAATTCGGAGGTGGTTTGTCAAATTTCAACAAGAGAGAAATGATTTTACTCTCAAAGACAAGGCACAATCTGGGCGTCCCTGCACTGTAGATGATGGTCTATTGAAAAAAGCATCGCCGAAAATTATTGTTACACACTACAAGAACTGGCAGAGAAATTGTAAATTGCGAAAAGTACCGTACATGATCATTTAAACCTGTCCCCGTGAGTGAAAACTGCAGAATGTTCCGGATGACTCAATGTATAAATAACTGTAGACGTTTTACAAAATAAAATAACTTTATCTGAAAAAATTTGTTCTATATCTCTGTTAGATATATTTATATTTTAATATTATTTTAATACTTAAATCAAGCACATTATATGTATATATTGTTGTAATTGTATGATATTACAACTATTTTATATACATATGTATATACATGTACAATCGTGGACACATCGGTTGCGACACATATATTCTTTTTTATAGATTTCAAAACGCACTAATATTTTGTAAATATTTTGCGGATCACGATTGGTGTTATACTGTCTCTAGACTAAAGATAGTAACATCGTGGTTTGCATTTGCAACATATTAGTTATCTATAAAGTATATATTATGTATATTAAATATATATTAGAAACCTATCAAAAAAGTGTCGCAACCGATGTGTCCATGACTGTACATATATATATATATATATAATATATATGTATATATACATATATACATATACATGTATAAAGTAAATACACTTAACATTTAAATTTTTTGTCTGACTAAATCAATGAAATCTA
>NW_012027410.1:12474-13460 GCF_000956235.1 Wasmannia auropunctata
TAATAATATGGATTCGATACAATAAATCTATAAATTCAATGTGTGAATCAAATAAAATGTTTTATTAGTAACAATTATTCGTAGGAGTGATCACTAAAGAAAATTTCTGATGTATTTTCTCATAAATTGTCTGTACATATGTATGAACGTTCCTATTGTCTTACATTTCATTGGATCCAACCCAAAACAAAAGTTGTACGGCGATACCTGCGCGAAGATTCAGTTTTTCGCTAAGTAGACCTACTGGTTATACTGTGGTCGAGCGTCAGCATGAAAAGGCATCTTTAGACGTAAGCATTTTGTCGTACATATGAACTACAGAACTTTTACACTAATGAAATGTTTACGTCAGGTGTCAGCTATACGACTCAAAAAAATGTAATTTTTTAATTTCCGATTTTACTACAAATTCGACCGTCTAACACTACAATTTCATGTCTATTTCAACCCTGTGATAGGATTTTCAATTCCGTGTAGCCAATTCGGAGAAATCTACTGAACTGCAATGTGTCGATAATTCCGACCTTCCAGCGTTGCCTTAAGTAACACATTTGCGAAAAATTAAAACTATGAGTTAGAATAGGAAAACCTTTTAATAGGAATACATACCATTTAGGTTGTATTTTTCTTAAATTTTCACAGTTTTTATAAGGTTTAGCTGTTCTGAATTTACAACTTTTCCGCAATGTAGACCTCATGTTTAACAATAAATAATTTATTAAGTATAACGGACACAAAAGTTTTTTTTGTGTGAAGGTTGAAAATCTTAACAACATACTTAATTTTGATTGCAAGAACACTTCTTCAGCACATTGTATTTAAAAGTTACAACATGACAAAATATGTGAAACTATAGTCCTTTTCCTTTTTGCAATTTTATCTGCAAATTTCTCAAAATTGTGACGTGATAGAGCAATTCTACAACCGATTTCAGCATCCGAAAAACTACGAGAAATGATTAAATCTCGTACTCGAAAAGTCACTTT
>NW_012027410.1:16816-18771 GCF_000956235.1 Wasmannia auropunctata
TGTAGTATTTTTTAAAATCGTGTAAAATTTTATAGATTTTCTCAATTATTTTCTGTAGTTTTTTATAGAATATTTTAATTTTTTTTTTAAATTTGTAGAAATTTTTCTGCCAGGGTTTTATCTCAATTTTATCAAAAGCTGACGTGCTAAACAAATTTTGCCAATAGTATTGTGTTCAGCGCGAAAAAATCTTTGAGAAACGTATTGTTACACTTTGGAGAGAATTTTGCTGTAACATAATGTAATAATATAGTATCTATAAAATTTTTTCTAAATTTTTTTGATTAGTTAAAATGTATACTGAACGAAATATCATTAAACTATATAGATGTTAAAAGAATATCTATTTTAAAAATATTATTTTAAATTTTGATATACAATTCTTTTAACATCTTTATAATTTTATGTTACTTCATTTATTATGAATTGAAATAATATTTAGTTATCATTAAACATCGAAAACACTATTTTATATATGAAACTAATGTATTATTTAAGTAGATAGTCTTATATTGATTAAATTAATTTTAGATCGATTAAAATGAATTGAAAATTTATAATATATATATAACGATATAGAACAATATTAGAAATCTATAGAATAATCTTTATTTAAAATACTTGATTTTGAATTAAAAACTTATTTATAAAAATCGCAAAAATATTATATAGAAACATTCTTTCACATTATTGAAATTGAGATTGGAAATATATTATAACTTAATATTATAAATTTAAAAATAAGTTTCCACAATATGGTTGAACACTAATTTTACTAGTTCAATTTACTTTTTTTTATTGTAATCATATGCTATGATCATAGAAAAAGGAGAATTATAGAATAAATTATATGGAAATTAAAAATAAACGTTAATGTAAGTAAACTTTTACCTAGTTTATAAATTTATAATTTTTATACAACTATCAGGAGATGCCGTAGCAGCTCCGGCCAAGTATATTTTATCGCTTCATGATGATTTATACTGAAGAAGACGCTGCAGCGTATTCTTTATTTTACGGATAACACTTTTATATAGAAATAAATTATTTCTTTTAATTATATTGATATTATAAATAAATGCCTATTTTGTGAAAAAAATCTATATTTTTCCAATCACAATGATGTAATCAAGCGCTGCGGTAGCGGCGCGACGCCAAGTATATAAAAGTCGGGTGATGACTTGTGAGTATACGGCACTGGCACTGCGCTACCGCTTAGCTTTATCTGGAAGTTTTGCCTCGTCAGATTTCCGATTTTTAATATCTCGGAAACGAAAGTTCTAATGAAAAATCTAATGACACTTTCGTTATATAATGTCGATACAAACTTTCAATTGAGACCAGTCCGAATAAAATCGGTGCAGTCAATCTTGAGATCTCGAAATCGAGTCTACGAAAATCTACGAAAATGCCACTTTAGCGATTCCAGTTTTCTTCTTCAGACAGTCCGCCAAGGCGCATTCGCAACGCCTAAAGCGAGCGACTGTCCGTCAAGATGCGTTCTTATGTGAGGTTACGCGCGCCGTTCGAAAACATAACGTGTCCTTACGAGTCATCATCATCTTTGTTGTTTGTGAATACAAATAATAAAATGTTTAACGCAATACCCTTTTATAATAAATTAACGATGATATTTAATAATTGTTAATTATAATTAAGATTTAAAAATCAAAATGAACTATCGCATTTGTTTAAAATTTATTATTTAATAATCGGGTTTTAACGATGATATCTGAGATTTGTTTGTATGTAAATTGTTAATTAAAACTGAGAAGTCGGACTAAATTATTACATTTGTTTAAAGTATATTATTTAATAATCGGATAAAGATGTCAATGATCCACTTTGATAATTGTTATTTAGCATTAATAAATTCAACGAAATAAGTTTTAAACCTCTCACATTATTCATTTGTTTATAACGCAATATTTAGCAAGTTAACAATGATATGTGAA
>NW_012027410.1:20728-21551 GCF_000956235.1 Wasmannia auropunctata
TTTATAAATATTTTATTAAGTATTTATTACTTTTATTAAAAAGTAAAAGTTTATTACTTTTATTAAAAGTAATAAATATTTAATAAATACTTAATAAAATATTTATAAAACATAAAATACTCGCTTGAAGTTTGCAAATTATAAAAATACGTTACATTCTTCCTAAACCAAAAATATTATTTTAACAAATAAAAATGGTCCAAAAACAAATATGAGATCATACAAGTTGCCAAGTATTTGATTAGACATAGAAACAAAAATTTCTTTTTAAAAACCGTTTAATCATTCAAAAGTACATGCAGCAAAAGTTTAATGCCAGTCTTTTCAAATATTTTTAAGTTTCATAAAACAAGCTTAAAGTGACTAAAATGACCAATGGGATCACAGTGAAGCAAAAACTTGGCGTGCCCGCATTTTATATATATCTAGCTGTAATAGTTAATTCAAAATCCGTATTAGTTACTGGAAAAAAGTTTACTGTAGCAGCATGTAATGATTAATGTAAGAAAGACTAAAAGTTGAGAGTGAGCAAAAAGAGTGAGCAATATCCATTACTGTATTTTGGCTGTCAGTGCACATTTGCTGTACAATTCAGTGACGCTCCATTTACATTCGATAAATGTTTTACTCGCGCTTGCCGAAAAGTTCTCAATGTTCTGTTGACATTTCTTAGCAGCATAGTGGCATTGTGGAATGTTACCTTTTCCATAACCATTTTCTGAATAACTGGGGTAGTTTTCACTCAATTTTCGAACTTTTTTTGTGTTTTGGTATCAGTTATACATTCAAGAATAAGAATCGATGTGCAATAATTTAAATCATA
>NW_012027410.1:29741-31203 GCF_000956235.1 Wasmannia auropunctata
AACCCGCCGTCGCCAAAATTGAGAAGCGCGGAGGCTCCTAGATCAAGCCTACCAAGAGTGGCTAATCTCTTTGGAGAACCAGGAGAACGCGGAGCCTGCAAGTCCAGCATCGCCGGCCGCTCCTCCGGCTAATTCTCCTTCCCCGCCTCCCGAGGAAGTCCTTCCTCGGCCTCCTTCCAGGTCGTCACAATTGACGTACAGGATATTTCCAGACACCCCTTCTCGGTCACCCTCCCTAACATTCTCTTTTCCATCGCTTTCCTATTCACCGGTACCCTTTCTTCCTGAGGAACCCCGTGTTCCTTCCCCCGCGTCCTCGATCGTGACCGTCGATCTAGAGCGCGACGAGTCCGAGATACGGGCCGCTTTCCCGGCGAACTCCACGGCAAGCGTGGAGTTTTTGGAGGAGGTTCCACCGGCTCGCCCGCGCTTCTATTATTACACCGGCGAACACGATTCTCTTGAATTTTTAATTGCACAGTTCCCTCAGCAAATTTCCCCGCTGGAACCCGGCACCTACACCATAGGCCCGGATGATTTCAGTGTCGAGGAAATTCGTTCCGCAGTCGCTGGGCTCAGACCACACAACTCGATCCCATTATTCCTTCATGGCTCCTCCTTCCCTTATATAATTCCCGTCCTCTTCTTTTACAATTTCTTTCCTTCTTCCACCGCCACGCTGGAGGAGTTCTCCGAAGATTAACGGCGACTTCATTAAATGTACATATGTATATACATATAGACATATTTATACGCTCATAATGTTTATTATCTTAGTAATTTCCGATATTCACTCCCCCGCTCATCCTCTTATATTCAAGTCAATGTAACCGTAATCTCGATTATTGTTTTAATTTCCGAATTATTTATCCCTTGAACTCTCGATGCGCTATAAATTTTAATTATAACATTTAGACATAAACTTAGTTAGGCCAATAATAAACTATTTGATTGTAACCTTGCTTAACATTTCGAAATGAAATTAAAAACCTACCAAACTCATTCAATTAATCTGAGTAGCTAATAAGGACGGGTTCTAACCCAGGAGCTCCGAGGGGGGGTGAGGGGCAAGGGGGGTCCGCGGGAGGGGGGTCCACGGGGGGTCCGCGGGGAGGGGGAAGCCGCGGGGAGGGGGAAACCGCTCAGAACGTTCACGGTCTGATGCGGGGTCCGCGGGGAGGGGAAGCCGCGGAAAGCCGCTCGCTCAGCTGGCCTAACCGCAAAGTCGTGGGTGCGGGATGCGCGGGGAAGAGGAAACCGCGTCGTAGGTGCGGGGTCCGCGGGGACGGGGGAACCGCGTTGTAGGTCCGGAATGTGCGGGGGCGGGGAACCGCGTTGTGGGTGCGGGATGCGCCGGGACGGGGGAACCGCGTTGTGGGTCCGGGATGCGCGGGGAGAGGGATACCGCGTTGCGGGTCCGCGAGGAAGAGGGATACCGCGTTGAGGATGCGGGATCCGCGGG
>NW_012027411.1:0-1642 GCF_000956235.1 Wasmannia auropunctata
ATTAAATATTAAAATTTAAATTAAATTAAATCATTAAAATATTAAATATTAAATATTTTCAATTTCGTTTTTTTCGCGAACGCTTGAGAAGCGCTTACCCGTTTAGTTAAAGATACTTGACAATATCTATCGATACTATAAGTTTTATAGAAATCGATTGGTACAACGTCGTGCCCTCCTCTTGTGAGATGAAAATAATTAATATCAAAAATCAGTAAACTGTGCGAAATTTTATTTTTTCTTGAATAAACCTGTTAAAATTTGTTCATTTGAGACGTCATTTTTTTTGTCAAAAATGCTTAAGAAAGTTTTTAAGTAATATTATAAATAATATCATAATAAAATAATATCATAAAAACAAAAGAAACGTAAAAAATAAAAAAAATAAAGTTATATGAAAAAATAAATATAAAAATAAATTCAAAAATGTTATTTTTTAAATAACTCGAGGAATTTAAAAGTACCGCATTGTAATGTTATTATTTCCATTTATACATATACAGACTCACATTTGATTAAGCAATCTCTTTAGACATTACAAAATACGTTATTAAAAAACGCTTACAATATTGTAAAGATGTTAAGACAGTTTCAAACAAAGAAAATGTTCATGTTTATAATTTAACGCAATTTCCCTCGCAGCATTAGAGCTGTATATAGAAAATTATTATTTAAGCATTTATTTCAACAGTATTCCCAAGTAGCAAGGTGACGTTAAATGACGTTAAATGACGTTTTAATAACGTCTTATTGATGTTGAAGACGTCTTTAAGACGTTATTACAACGTCTTTTCACCTTGCTACTTGGGTTATTGTTCATTTACATCTTTTATTGTCATATTAATGTACTTTGTCATTGCTAATACTGGCTCTATTATAAATACAAATACAGTACTATTTTCATGGCAATATGCAATACTAACTCATTGTTTATATTTATTAATATTGTAGCCTATATGTAACCCTATATGTAAATATGCGACACTAACTTGTTGTTTATATTTATTGATATTGTAGCCTATATATAAATAGTAGCAAATTTTTAAAGAATGCTGATTTAGTAAAAAATTCGATGATACAAAAATATGTTTAATATTGTAAATAAAATAATCATACTTAGTCAAACCTAGTTTCCAAGACATGACTAATATGGTTTTGATGACAATATCCACTGGTACCAAATTTTCATTAACGGCTTTATTCATATAGCTTACTCGTATTATTCCTTTTACGCCAGCAACGAACATTCCCACTGGACCATAAATATTATCTATCCATCCTGCGATTGGTTCTTCGAGTGATGCAAAGACTAAAATATATTTGTAGACTATTATTTTTAGATTATTATTTAGAAATACTTTTAGAAATAATATGAAGCTATTTCTTGTCCATTTATTATCAACCAAAATAAGAAACGTTGTAAAATTTTATAATACCCTATAGTAAAACATTAATCATAGAGAAGTTTCAAGTTGAGGTGACAATTGTTATTAGAGTTGGAAAGGGGTGGCGGGTGAATCAAAATTTATTGCACTAATCGACGTTCTAAAAGTTTCCTGCAAAAAAAGTGTGCTTTCCCGTAGATTTTGGAGCACTGAAAATTATGCTGCCCTCAGAATTTGTCTATATGTCACATTTAAAA
>NW_012027411.1:1662-2231 GCF_000956235.1 Wasmannia auropunctata
CAGTAATTTTTATTTTAATTTTGAATGTGATTTCAATTTTATGTAAAATTTACTTTGGTAAATACCTCTACCAAAATCTTTGTATGTATGAAAAACTGAAATCTATACTATATTAAAGTTAATGCTCAAAAAATGTCTTAAAAAATGTTGATTG
The DNA here is from genome assembly GCF_000956235.1 of Wasmannia auropunctata. Classification (NCBI taxonomy): domain Eukaryota; kingdom Metazoa; phylum Arthropoda; class Insecta; order Hymenoptera; family Formicidae; genus Wasmannia; species Wasmannia auropunctata. Next base: position 1,817 of record NW_012027411.1, read on the forward strand.
CACACTTACTTCAATTGCGCTTATTTATCCTGCAGTACTGCATACTGTTTACCCGCAAGTACGGGTCAAGTGGGCGCATTCGTCTCTTCAAGATAATTTTTATTTCGTGAAAATATGAAAGAAGTTGAATATAAATTGTTATTTTTTTTAAGAAGTACAATAAATAGGCTACACAAAGAATCATATTTTTTTTATTCAAGTCTGCACATTTTTAATTAATCAAACGTCAACTAAAAAGTGCGCACGTTTATCCCGAATAACTCTATGACATAGCTAATATTTATTGTAGAAACAGAAAGTACGGGCTTTAATGCTCCTACTTGTTTAGTAAGACAAAGATTTAATTAATAAATATTCAATTTAATATACTTTCTATCTCGCGTAGGAGTCTGTCTAATTTTTTTGGTATCTATTA
>NW_012027411.1:2251-4526 GCF_000956235.1 Wasmannia auropunctata
ATAAGAATAGTTGAAAGAAAACATATCAAGGTTGTCAGGTGGTATTGAGGGCATCAGAGACAACGAATTTGTATTACTATATTTTCTTTCATGGAATGAAAAATAACTCACAGCACAATTGGCCACATACACTCTTCTCAGCAGTCGTATTAACCTAAATTTAATAAATACGTTAACACAAAAATCAAAATAGTTTAGTTATGACGACATAATTTCATATTACTCAATCCGTAAATTCAGAATTTGGAAGTACAATAAAATAGATTTGGAAAACAAAGCAGATAAACTAGTAGATAAAGAGAAAGCACACAAAATAATGTTTCAAAAAAACTTATGATAAAACTACATGTTTTTACGAAAAAAAAATACCTACATTATTACAATTTGTGGAACACAGATGGAGACAAATATATAGTTCAAATAATTTGCATTTGTTAAATTAATTAAATATTTCATTTAAGACTTACATAGGTTGACGCCCAATGAATTTCAAAATGAGATCTATGAACATAGCTGGCAGAATATGCAATAATATCGTTAACACGTAGAACAGAGTATAGTTATAGGTCAATATTGTATGGGGAGTCCAGACAGTTCCTTCTAAAGGCACCTCTTTTACAATTTGAAATAACATCTTTATATCATCTTCATATGTCAGATATTTCTGGCTTGTACAGTTTAAAACAAATGTAGTATTTGATACAAAGCTACATAATAAACAAAACTATACATTAATTAATAAGTTAAAAATAATATGTATATATAATAGATTAAAGCAATTACATAAAATTTTGTATAATCTGCATTAAGTTACAGAAAATAATTCAAATTTTTACGAGATTATGTAATGCACAAAGTATTATTAAAAAGTACTAATCATTTACAGTCGTTTTATCTTCAGATAAACTGTTTATTTAATAGATAAGTGTCTGAACAGTCAATATAACGTTATGTGTTTTAGTAAATGACGTATTTATCAAAAATATAAGTACATAAAAAAATTTATTAAATTATACAAAAAGATTTGTTTCACGAGGACAAACATAAGTAAATATTTATGCAGAAAGAGAAAAATTAATCTTTTACAATATCTTTGATCCAAAATGAAGAAAACGTATAAAATATACATTTGAGAAGAATATAAATATAGGTTAAAATTCTTGTTAAGAATATTAAATAAAGATTATATCTTTAAACAATTATGTATACAACGGAGTACTCAAAATTTTCCGACTTTTTCCATACAATTGAGACTAATTCAAAATTTTATTATTATAAGTATCGCAAATCTATAGTTGAGACAATTTGTTGTAAAGTATCGACGTAGAATTGTAGTGATTGTGAGAATATCATATCATATATTGTTTAGGAACTTTTTTTGTACTGCCTATACTTAATTTGTATTCAATAATTTCTTTCTGAGATGAAAATAATTAATATCAAAAATCACGAAACTGTACGAAATTTTAATTTTTTTTTAATAAGCTTGTTCAAATTTGTTCATTTAAATAATTTTTTTTGTCAAAAATGCTTAAAGAAGTTTTTAAGTAAATATCATGAGACACGATCCTGTCTCGGCGTTAAAGAAATGTGCGTCGAACCGGACCGTGTCTCTTTACGCGAGCCGGCGAATCGCGAGCACTCGAGATTTCGGAATCTCAACAACGGCTGAACGAATCAATTTTTAAGTAGGCTCAGTGGATAGCTTAGGTTCAAATTATATAACAAAAATGTTTTAATATTTTTACGCTCGCATCAATGCCCGCATCATTGCCTGCGTCGTTCTATCGAGCGAGCCGATTGAATTACTGGCGAGAACAACATCCGAAGGAGTTTTTTGCCTGATGATGCGCTTTGTTAAACGGACGCCATTAGATTCCAAAAGGCATAAAAAATGATGAATTTTGGTAACAAGCGAAATTTTTTAACGAATATCTACCCCTCCTAAAAAATAAAAAACATTGTTTTTTAATTTTTATTTTATTTCAATTAATCATCGGTTTATTATGGTACATAACAATTGTTTCATAAAATAATTAATTGTGGAAAATCTTTTTTGTTTCACTTCATATCTTTTTAAGCCGAAATTTGATCATAGTAAATGACATTCCTTCGCGTTTGCTTGGGGGGACACACAATGTGCTGTCGGTGACAATTTTAATGTGACGCTCCGTTGCTTGTATATGACAGGGTATTTCCAAATCTTTAATTGCAGCATCTGCGAACATATATTCTCGGATATATCATTTCATTGTCTGACATTGATCGCGAAAAA
>NW_012027411.1:4546-6198 GCF_000956235.1 Wasmannia auropunctata
TTGCTCGATTTCTATCGTCAATCTGACGTTAAAGTCTGTCAGCAAGTTTTGTCAACAGAATATAAGTAGAATGCAACTTCAAATGAATTCAGTCTAATATTTTCTGATCAAATATGCTGTCAATCTAATGACATTCAGCTAACATTTTACTGACTGCGACACTTGCACTATACTTAGCATGTTATTTATTATTATTTTAATAATTTTATCCGCATTCGATATTATACTTCCTTCTTTCACTATCTTTTTCACACTTTTTATTTTTTTATTAGTACCGGAATTAAACTTAAATTTTAAAAACATTTATTAACTAGACGGTAGAGCTAATGTGTTTCTTAAGAATTTTGAATAAATTAAAAGTTTTAAACAATATAACAATATATATCCTGACTGTCCGTGTATATAACACAAATTAAATTGATAGAAGACCATCCGCGGTCATAGCAGGATCTTGGTAATCCTAATATTTCTACATGAATTTATTATATACATATTCTAATTTCACAACCTGTGCGCCGTTACTTACGGATTCAAAACACAGCTCTTTGCTTGAAACAGAACAATATTATCATGATTATTAAATTAATAATCAATTTAATAAATATTGATGCTCACTGACATCTATAATTCCCCTCCCTAGTAAAAAAGAATTACTAGACAGTAAAAACACTACTGAAATGTACTAGTATCACTGCTATACAAGCAATGCCACTACTACATTTCAGTAGTGTTATCAATGCACTAGTAGTTCATTTTTACTAGGGCTTACTCTAACGACGTGAAATAAAGAATTATTTGCTGCGAAAAATATTACCTCAGCCAGAATTTGAACCTGGGACATCCCTGAGAAAGTACGTTCTTAGGACATACAGGACGTCCTCTGGTCGCTCAGATAAAGTGTGATGTAATGGCTTTTTAACTGCTTTGATGATTTGCCTACTTTAGTGAGAATTAGGGTCCGGAGTTTGCGCGAACAAATTCATCCAACTATCGCTGAGCAAATGCAAAATGGAAGAGTCTTTTGTCTATGGTCCAACGCCTCGTTTACACTCTACTGACAGTTCGATCGTTTCTATTTGTCATTTCTATTTGTTACCGTCTTGAGACCTGAAATTCTGCCAGCTATGACCAATCATTTTGCATACACCAGGAGCGGTCACGATAATTCGCAGACCTTCACACACGGGATCGCCATAATTTCCTCGATTTCGACTATGATCGAAATCGGTGTTGAAAATTGCAAACTATCATTCAAGTGCGTCGAGAAATTGCCACGTTATTCAAGTGCTCCCGAAATTTCTCTTGTTTATACAGCTATCTATGTATAATAGGAAAATATTTCTTATTTCATACATGATCAGATTTGCTTCGGATATAGTTTAAGAAAAGAAAAGTGATAATTATCTTGGAAGCTTGAAATAAATTAAGCTTTGCAATGCAAAGTAGAAATCATTTTTTTACATAGCGGAAAAAATCTGCAAAATAAAATTTTTGCAATAATATATGTTTAATTAAATTACGGTATATTTAATTCTTAATTACACTTTAATAATAACGATATAGAATTTTATATTTTAGAATAAATTCCATTAAATTGTAATTACGCTTGAGTTTTTGAAAACATTTCACAAAATTTCGAGGCTTCAAGCTTA
>NW_012027411.1:6218-9575 GCF_000956235.1 Wasmannia auropunctata
ATTTTATCTCATAATAAGTTGCATTATTTTCATGTAATTTAAATTTTATATAATGAAAACAATGTATATAAAATATTTATAAATAAAAAATGATAGAAGAAAAGGAAGCGATTAAAAAAATTTTATTATAATTATACATAAACAGATGCGTATTTAAAGAGTTTAATTAGACAACTACTAACAATAAAAAGAAACAAATTATCGGAAATATATACTATTTCTATACGTGAGAGACAAGTGGCACAAGTTTGGTTGGTTTATTTAAAAATTATAGCTACGTCACTGAAGTAATTGTTGCACGTTCTTTACGCTTTGAAGCACAATTTTTTCTATAAACGTTCCGACATTGTGCGACATACGATTATCTGTCGTATTATCGACTAGAGGAAGGTCGTCGATAGCATATATACTTATTTGTTTTTGAACTAAACTTCTTAAACAAAGGCTAAACAAAAAAACTTTTAAATGCGAACTGGAAAACATGGATGGAGACTTCTGTATGGAGCATATGCAAATTCCACAGGCCAAATCTCCGCAATTGTAAGTATCCGTCCATGTTGGGAAATGTCTTCTACCTGATAGTATAGCAATTTTTATATGTATTTATACATATAAACTGTACATAGTATAAAGAATATTACAATAATTAACTTATTTTAATTCATTAATATAGTTAATATATCTTACAATTTTTTGTAAATCTTTACACTAAGAAATGCAGCTCCAACGACCGTGATTTTAACATATATTATATAAGTGAATGTAGTGATAAATTTTTTCTTATAAATTAATCGGCGGTCTCGTGTATAGTTTTTGAGTTATATTTAAAATTTTCATTTTCTAAATTTTATTATTTCATATCACGTTGTACATGAACCCATGTAAATTAATACAACTATAAATTTCAACACGCCTCGTAAGCACGGTGAAGGATGTGGAATGGGCCTTGTCTTGCGAGAAAATTCAAAAACCCATGTGAATTAGTACAACTATAGACCTGGTTACATCCCGTAAACACGGAAGGATGTGGGATGAATCTTGTCGAAAGTCATGAAAAAAGTAATATTAATAAATAAATGTTAATTTTTTTATAATATATACAGTATTTTAATCTAATAATAAGTATTATAGCTTAGCCATAATACTACATGGGCTGAAAAGTTTCCGGAATTGGATACAAAATGGCACCATATACAAAAATTAATCTTATGACTGTCGAATATATTCCATCAAATCTCTGCTATCAAAATTTCATGACATTTCATCGAATAGTTTGTGAGTTACAATCATTTGAACAAGTCAACTTTTGAGTTTTTTTAAAAATGAAAAAAATCGAAATTTGTGCAGTGATCAAATATCAATTATTTAAAAGGGTAATTAAAAGAAATTCAAGAAATCATTGAAGTCATCGATGATTTCTTAAGGTTTGAAATCTTTCAAATATTAATATTTGATCACTGCACGAATTTCGGTTTTTTCCATTTTTAAGAAAAAGTTGATTTGTTCAAATAACTATAACTTACAAACTGTTCGATGAAATGTCATGTCAAATTTTGACAGCGGAAGTTTGAAGAAATATATTCGACAGCCATAAGATTAATTTTTGTATATGGTACTATTTTATATCCAATTCCGAAAACTTTTCAACCCATGTAGTATAAAAAAAGCATTAATACGCTTATAAAAATCAAGTCTTCTTTTAAACATAAATTCAGCTAAACAACTTAGAAAATCAAAAAATATAATAATGTCGTACGCCAAGTATACGGACCCGTATATCTTTACACTAAACACCGACACATCGTTTTGTACTTACTCAATGTATATATATACATATGTTAATTAGTGCATATATTATTTGTGGGTTTAAATCTTTTTAATCATAATACTGTCAAAGTAATACGCGATTATCATAACAAATCAAGATAACGTCATCTTTTCACATTAATTTTAAATGTCAATGTGATCATTATGAGTTGCTTTACTATTTTAGACACGTTTATAATGTATGCGCAAAAATATATCTATGCCTTTTATGTATGTTGTCTTTTGTATTAGACATTAAATATATATATAGCTATTGTACTATTTCTATGCAAATGCGCTTTATTTAATATCTTTTAAACATACATATGCATAACAGAAACCTTAAAATTCCCATCATTTTACAAATACAATACAATGTTTACAGACAAAAATATATTTTGAGTAAAAAATGATTTCCTTTTCCCTGAAAGCTCTGTGTTATATATATTTGATTATTATAAATAATAAATTAATTCTAACACCAATAGGAGATAAGTCAACAAGTTCATAATAAATAAGGACAGCTCCACTTATATATTATCCACAGCAATCCAATAGAGATGATAGTTTTCACCACTTTGACAAACAGAGATACTCTAAAAATAAATGCAATTAATATAAATTATTGTATACACATATCTTAATTACTACGATTATGTTTTTTAAACACAAATTATATAAATTCTATTTTGTTATTTAATATACTGAAACTTTGATATTAAGGACTTTTCTCTTTTTTTGACATTTTCCTAAATTATTTATGTTACATAATATACATTGACACACACACACACACACACATTATAGGAATTTATTAGTATAATAAAAAAAAGTAAAGAAAAAATATATATAAAATTAAACTTATAATAAAGATTTTAGAGTTTCCGACATATTTATCTAAACTGTGGTTGCCAAAATTATAACTATATAAATCTTATTGCTACTTTCATAGTACATTTTATAGTACATTAGATTTGTTTTATCTATTAGTTTTTCAAAAGTAATTAGAGGTTAAATCATTATTTATTATTTTAAAGCAGATATTTAGATACCGGACAATTTGCAAACTATTTTGGCTTGCAAAAATTGATAAATTCGAAACAAACTAAACATGCTATCTACACTAGTGTTTGCTTCACGTTTGTCGCTTTTTTTTTATCTTACCCCTCCTAGAATGAACTTATAAAGAAATTTACACATAAATACAACAATAATTAAAAATAATCATTGATTGTTAATAGTATTTATTAACACTTTGCAAACTACATCTAATAAGCGTAAAGAAGTAAACGAATATGTGAATAGAATTGGGCGTTATTGATTACATTTGATAATCAATTACTTAAGCAATTTCTATAATCTTAATTAGAGAGTAATCAATTACTTTTATAATCCGATAGTATAACAGTTGTCAATGCGTAGTTTATAGATCTAAAAGTATATTTAAATAAATTTTAAATATTAATTTTAAAATTAAAGGTTAACTTAAAAATTAATATTATTAAGCACTAAAATTCATTTGGACAGAATAAGGCTCTGTCTCTTATACAC
>NW_012027411.1:9595-12025 GCF_000956235.1 Wasmannia auropunctata
TAATCTCTAAGATTAATATAAGAATAGTTGAAAGAAAACATATCAAGGTTGTCAGGTGGTATTGAGGACATCAGAGACAACGAATTTGTATTACTGTATTTCCTTTCATGGAATGAAAAATAACTCACAGCACAATTGGCTACATACAGCCTTCTCAGTAATCGTACTAGCCTAAATTTACACGTTACTCATTAACATAAAATGGTTTAGTTATAACGACAAAATTTCATATTACTCAATCTGTAAATTCAGAATTCGTAAGTACAATAAAATAGATTTGGAAAAAACTAGTAGATAGAGAGAAAGAACGCACGCAAAATAATGTTTCGGACAAATTTATGATACAGATATATGTTTTTACTAAAAAAAATACCTACATTATTTCAATTTGCGAAATATATAAATCTTGTCGATTGAGTCAAATATATGCTAAAATAATTTGCATTTGTTAAATTAATTAAATGTTTCATTTAAGACTTACATAGGTCGACGCCCAATGAATTTTAAAATGAGATCTATAAACATAGCTGGCAGAATTTGCAATAATATTGTTAACATATAGAACAGAGTATAACTATCGGTCAATATTGTATGGAGAGTCCAGACAATTCCTTCAAAAGGCACCTCTTTTGCAATTTGAATTAAAGTCTTTACATCATCTTCATATGTCAGATATTTCTGGCTTGTACAGTTTAAAACAAATGTAGAATTTGCTGCAAATCTACATAATAAACAAAACTATACATTAATTAATAAGTTAAAAATAAAAAAAATATGTATATATGTATAATAGATTAGAGCAATTTACATAAAATTTTGTATAATCTGCATTAAGTTACAGAAATAATTCAAATATTTATAAAATTGTAAATTATTATATGTAATGCACAAAGTATTATTAAAAAGTACTAATCATTTACAGTCGTTTTGTCTTCGGATAAATTATTTATTTAATAGATAAGTGTCTGATCAGTCAATATAGCGTTATATGTTTTAATAAATGAAGTACTTATATTAAAAATATTAAATAAAGATTATATCTTTAAACAATTACGTATACAACGGAGTGCTCAAAATTTTCCACCTTTTTCCATATAATTGGAACAAAATCAAAATTTTATCATTTTAAGTATACCGAATTTACAGTTGAGACAATTAGTCGTATATAGAATTCTATTGATTGTGAGAATATCGTATCATTGTTCAGGAGCTTTTTTGTAATGCCTATACTTAATTTGTGTTTAATAATTTCTTTCTGACAAGAGGAGGACACGACGTTGTACCAATCGATTCCTATGAAACCCATAGTATCGATAGGTATCACTGTTAAGTATCTTTAGCTAAACAGGTAAGATGCGCTTCTCAAGCGTTTGCAAAAAAAACAAAATTGAAACTATTTAATATTTAATATTTTAATACTTTAATTTAATTTAAATTTTAATATTTAATAATTATGATACAAATGTACATCATATAAATTTAAATATTTTATTTATTTTTGTATATTACAAAGATGTTTGCGCCTTTCTTTGCCCAGAAAATCTATTTAATAGGTGATTGCTATATAATTGCTATATTGCTATATTTTGTTCTATTTAATAGAACAAAACAGCGAAATAACATCTCGCGAAGATTGCGTTAAAATTCATTCAATCGTACATCACTAATTGTCCTCTCCGATTTTTAAAAATGTGTTACCCTATGCATGGTTTTCGTCAAAAATATCAGATGAAAGGGAAGTATTTATGAATGTAAATGAAGTATGTTTTCCGATTGACGTTTTAAAACAGTCATGCAATTGTAAAAACGCAGCTTTTATACGGTGTGCAAGATGTCGTGTGAATTATTGCTTTGTTTGTTTTTACGACAAATATCATCCTGAAATATGTACTATTCCATCTACTTCTAATGAATAAAATATGTTTAACATTTATTCGTATTATATATAGCAATCACCTATTAAATAGATTTTCTGAGCAAAGAAAGGTGCAAACATCTTTGTAATATACCAAAATAAATAAGATATATAAATTTATGTGATGTACATTTGTATCATAATTATTAAATATTAAAATTTAAATTAAATTAAAATATTAAAATATTAAATATTAAATATTTTCAATTTCGTTTTTTTCGCGAACGCTTGAGAAGCGCTTACCCGTTTAGTTAAAGATACTTGACAATGATATCTATCAATACTATGAGTTTTATAGAAATCGATTGGTACAACGTCGTGCCCTCCTCTTGTAAGATGAAAATAATTAATATCAAAAATCAGTAAACTGTGCGAAATTTTATTTTTTCTTGAATAAACCTGTTAAAATTTGTTCATTTGAGACGTCATTTTTTTTGTCAAAAATGCTTAAGAAAGTTTTTAAGTAATATCATAAATAATATCATAATAAAATAATATCAGATCGGAAGAGCACA
>NW_012027411.1:12045-13786 GCF_000956235.1 Wasmannia auropunctata
TAAATAACAATTACCATTGGATTGAAATAGTAAGAGTTAATAGGTATAAAGATTACATATCACTTGGATTGAATGAGATAACACATTTGCGAAAAATTAAAACTACTATCACTTGGGTTGGAATGGAAAGACCAATGGGAATACAAAGATGGGGATACAAAGATACATATCAGTTAGAACGTATTTTTTTTTAATCTTCACTTTTATAAAATTTTTTTATGAGATTGTAATTTGGCAGTTATTAATATCAAATATTTTGTACAAGTCATATACATATGACTTGAAGTAATTGAGTAATGAAACGTAATTTTTATGGAATCATAACTTGGCGCCATTTATTGATATCAAATCTTTTGTATAAAAAATATATATTTTATAGAAAATAGAAAATTATTTTATATGTATTTTTTCTACAAGTAATACATATTACTTAATTTTTTTAAAATTATTTTATTTTACTAACAATTGCAAATTTTGGCGCTAATTTTTTATAGCGAAACATTTGTACGGAGAACGCGTATACTTGGCTTTTTTACCTCTTTTTTTTAAACAGGTAATTTTGAACGGATATCATATCTTTTTTTAGTAACTTTTACCATTGATTAATATATTTCAATATTTACATTTGGCAAGAAAGTAAAAATTTCAATAGATCTTCGTAATAGTTATTTTTACACTACTACAACATACACGTTTAATTTATGTATATGTACATTACTATTTAAATTACAACTTTAAATTTTTGACCAAAAGTAATTTCAACTTCATCTTTCTTTATTTTTGAATTATATTTAACAGTAGTAATATTATTACAAGTAGTATTATTAATGTGTAATAATAATTATGCTCATAGCATTATTATCAAATTGATAATTAATTTAAAATAATTTGTGATATAACCTTGATTTTGATTTTTAACTCTAGGTATACACACCGTTTTTTTGACGATGTCGTATACATACTGGGATCCCGAGGACCCCATCCATATTTATTACTGTAATTCTATTAAAAATGGACATATTTCAATTAATTTTTTTTTCAATTGATAGAGAATCGACCAAGGAATAAGCCCATAATGTTTGAAAGTCAATAGAATTAAGTAACTCTAAGATATATGGGTTCAAAGAAAAAGGAAAGTTCAAAAACGCGAAGAATCTCGATTTAGCACCTTTTTTTTTTTAAATTATATCTCTTTTGTTTATAGATCGATTTGAAAAATCCTTGAAAATTCTGAAAGGGCATACTTAAGATAGTAACAAAAAATTTGGCTATCCGATATTTGAATTTTTTAGCACCAATTACTGATAATTTCTAAATTCATTTATTTACGTGACTTCAAAGTGTACCAAGTTTCATTAAAATCAGAATTTGACACTTCGCGAGGTTCCCTTGTAAGTAATATGCGATTATCACAACAAATCAAGATGATGTCATCTTTTCACATTAATTTTAAATGTCAATGTGATCATTATGAGTTGCTTTGCTATTTTAAATACGTTTATAATGTATGCGCAGAAATATATCTATGCCTTTTATGTATGTTGTCTTTTGTATTAGACATTAAATATATATATAGCTATTGTATTATTTCTATGGAAATGCGGTTTATTTAATATCTTTTAAATATACATATGCATAACAGAAACCTTAAAATTCCCATCATTTTACAAATACAATACAATGTTTACAGACAAAAATATATTTTGAGTAAAAAATGATTTCCTTTTCCCTGAAAGCTCTG
>NW_012027411.1:13806-15728 GCF_000956235.1 Wasmannia auropunctata
GTAGATTTTGGAGCACTGAAAATTATGCTGTCCTCAGAATTTGTCTATATGTCACATTTAAAAAAAACGAGGTTAAATCCTTCTCTCTAAATTTTCTGGAGTGAATTTTCACTCTTTTAGAGCAAATCGCTCCAGAAAATTTAAAGAGTTTAAAGAACGCTTTTTACGCAATTTTTGGAATATCAAAGTAAACAAACCTGATGTGTTATAAACTTTAAAAAATCTTTAATAAAAGCTTAAACATTGTATTCGAGCTCAAGCATTACTACGAAACTGTGTAACTGCAGGTTCATCTGCTGCGATTTTTCAAAAATTGCGAAAAACGCGTTTTTTAATCCCATTTTTCTAAAAAATGTGACGTCATAGACAAAGTCTGAGAGCAGCGTTGTTTTCAGATCCTAAAATCTACGAAAAATCATTCTCCTTTTGCAGAACTTTTGCAGAAAACTTTTAGCATGTCGATCAGTGTAATAAACTTTAATTCCACCTCTTCCCTCCTCCTCCAACTCTGATAACAATTGTCACCTCAACTTGAAACTTCTCTGCAATTAATGTCTCATTGCAGGGTACCATTTGGCACACAGTTTAGTCCCAAAATCGGAAGTCCAAAAAACAAACGATTTTATATTTTAAAGTCACTCTTTACTTAAAATTAAAATCAATCACTCGTTCGTTATTGTAAAACAATATACTAATGTATTAAACAGGCCAAAAATGAGCAATAATGGGTGCAGAACATAATTTTATTTCTTTAATATTTAACAATATTATAAAACATAAATAAAATAAAATAATAATAACAATAAATAAAATAAAGGCTACGTACCGGAGGAAGGTCTTATAATTGCGCAAGGTAAGGAAGATGAATAATCTTGTATTATACTTTCCGCTAGGATTTTTGAAAAAATATATGTGTTGGGTGTATAATCTAAACATCTGTACATAATTTGAAATGCATACAGAATTAAAAATGTGAATATTATTAAAAGCATAACGTAAATAAAGTGAAAAAATTTTAATATAGTTATCTATACATAATTTATAAACGCATAATATATTCAATTTTCGTTTGTAACTTACTTAGCCGTAAAAACGTTTAAAGTATGCTCATCCAATAATTCGGCCATTTCAATCATTTTCCGCCAATCAGCTACTGGTGGATAAACTTTTTCATCTATGAATGATTCATTCACAGGTGCGAATGCTGTACTAACATGCACTAATGCCTTCAACACACATTTAAAAATCATTTATTGAAAAATTAAGCTTTTTAAAAATCTTCTTTAACATAAAAAAGATTTTATAACAACAATAGGTAATAATTTATATTTTATTTTATATTATAGATATTGATTACAATATTTTAATTATGTGCTCACATTCGTCTAAATAAACTTATTCTGTTTACTGTCATAAGATTAAAAGATACATAATTATTATTTAGAATAAAATTTGTGATTAAAATAGTGAGTTCTTTATGTGAAATATTACTACAATTAAGTATATACAACGTGAGATATACCGTGGTAAAACCGTGGTAAAACGTGAGACATAATAAACTATATATAAATGCATAATTTCCTTTATCGACTTACTATTAAATTCTTCATACTTTGCGCTAAAATGCAAATGTCTCTCGTTGATCTAGTATTGGTAAGTATGGCATATTTTAAAGTATTATTAAATTTTACATCTCCCGCTATGTGTATTATTATAGTTGTTCTTTCAATCAGCATTTGTCTGTCTGCAGCCGATATACCTAATTCCTTCTCACTGCCATCGCCAGAAATTGGAACTAATTTCTTAAAATTTGAAGGTTGCTCTTCATTCAATTTTTCAAATAACTAAAATAGAAAAAACAATAATAAGTGAAATCAACTGATATGTGAATTTACAACTAATAATAAGATAAACCTATTTGA
>NW_012027411.1:16318-18898 GCF_000956235.1 Wasmannia auropunctata
TTAATGTTTTTTCAGTTTCCATTTCTATTTCATTTCCATTTCTAAAAAAGACGTATTAAATCGATATTCAAAACTAACGAAATTTATTGTTGTCGTTTTTTCGCAATGCTAATTGATTCTCTCGCTGCGCTTACTTCGTTAAATGACTGTCATTGCATCTTTTGACAGTTGTGTGTCTTGAGGTTGATTGAATTAATAGTAAATTACAGTAAAAGCTAAAAAATGTCAAATAGTACGAGTATGTCTGTAATGCTAGTTTTTGTAGAAAACTGAACAATTTTTAGACGATAATTTGTACTCTTATATTATGATAAGCGCCATTTTGTTACAATTACGAATTTTTTAAATGGGCTGCTATAAAGATTAGATTTATCTATTATTATCTATTATTTATCTATATCTTTTTAAAATCTATTGCGTTTCTGTCTCTCCGATGAATTATGCAGATATACAGTAGGATACATACTGAAAACTATTACAGCAGCTAACACGCCTGATGCCAACGGCAATATTTCTTTTATTTTCCAATATTTTTAAACAATTATACATGTTATTAAAATATTAATAAAATATTAGTACAAATCCCGCTTTGATATTTTTAATACGTTCAGGGAAATAAAATCATTAATATAAACTATTTTTGTGTCTCTAGATGTATATAATCTCTTAGAACATTGTAAAAAATATTTTGCGAGAAATATCAGCCAGAGTTTAAATTTACATTCGTAATAATCGTCTTTTCAATTTGACTTTGAGGCTTGTAATGGTATCACAATAACTAATAAATAATTTAAAAAAATTATTTTTTTACGCAAAAATGTTATTAAGCACCAAAATTTATCTTGACTGAAGATTTATATTATTTATATTTAAAGCTTATCTTTATCGTTAGTTGTAAAATAGAAAAGAACATTAAAATTTATGAAAATGTTTTTGTTGTAATAATTACAAAAATTTCCACATTTTTAATACATTTATAACAGAAGAATAACGGTTTAAAGTCAACCACAACAGTATTTTACTTTAAATGTGCATTTTTCCGAATATTTTATTAATTTATTATACTATACTCTTTTAAAAGTTTTAATTTCAAAAATAATTTCTCTTAATAATAATGTTGTGATAATATCTTTTAAAAAAATTTTACATTTAAATAAGATACATTAAGGCAAAACATTTTAAAGATCACAAAAATCTCAAAAAGAAATAAATTTAAAAAAAATTATTATATTTAGCTTACCGGCAACTTTAATATTTTTTCAAGTCTTTCATTAATAGATAATCCTTTTTTCGGCCGCATCAACAGAAATATTTCACGAACATCAGGGCAAGATCGCAATACCTTTTCGATAAGCACTTTACCCAGAAATCCTGTCGCACCTGTCAAAAATATACTTTGTCCAGTGTAAAACGCAGGGATTGACTTGGCTGGATCAATGGTCATCTCAGGGGTCATCTTGTTCATTAGTCTTAAATCAAATCCAACATAAACAATAAAACAATGTGTTTTGATAACATAGATATTGAAACACTCGCGCGGAATGATTGTCACTTTTGCTATGTCGATAGAAAAATTTGTTTTAATCGAATAAATAATTTGAATGCTTATACCTATAAAGTTCAACTTTACAATGCAGAAATTAAATTGTTATCGTGTAATATCCGTTAGCTAATGAAATCTACATACATAATAACTAAGCTTTAACAAAGCGGAAATGATTATTCTACAGTTTAAAATTAAAAGAGTAAGGATATAATACATGCAAAAAATATATACATCTGCTTATAATACGACAAAAATAAAGACATAATATCATGAGGCACGGTAGCTAGTGGCTTAGTGTCAAGTGTATTTATGTATTTTACATTACATTATATTTGTACTGCGTTGTTACTTTATCAGAAGATAAAGATAAAAATTTCCCGTAGTTTTTAGTTTAATGAATTCGATTTCATTTATCTAATTGTTCTAACATCTCACAGTTTTGAGAAATTTGCGGTTAAAATTGCAAAAATGTTATTTTAATTATTAATTATATTATAATTAATAGAGATATATAATACATATATTAACACTATATATATAATATATAAATATATAACACTATACATCATATACAAGTGTCATAAAAAAATATGAAATTTAGAAAATGAGATTTAAGTAAGTATACTTGTATAGAGATATAGATTCGCGTATTGCGAATAAACTGTGTGGATTCACGGATTCGCCAGAGACAATTAAAATTAACCGAACGTTATGGAGGAAAAATGAACTAGAGATTCTTTAAAGAGTTAACTAAAAACGAGTTAATCGTATAAGAATTTATTCGAGACTGACTCGTGAGAATTTTTCTGCGATGTACATCGAAATGAGAAGTTGTCGGTGTAAGCGTGAGAAGGGAAAATTATGCCTCATGTTTATTTTAATTAGAGACAGTTTATTGGCAGCAGAAAAACAAAGCGGAAATGAATGTCAAGGAATGTCAAGGTTTCGGCAACCGACACGAAAATGACTCACGAAAAGACTCAAAAAGACTCGAATAAAACACATATTAAGTGTTGAACTAAATTGTAATAAGA
>NW_012027411.1:18918-22152 GCF_000956235.1 Wasmannia auropunctata
TGATTTGACATATTATGATATCTCAACAAATATAAAATGATATTAAATAGAAGGAATAGGCTCCAAAGAATAAATCATATAGTGAAATAATTGCCTATGATAGCCGACATGAGTGTTGGTGTGTGAAATTCTTATTGTTACCAATATCCACATACGATCTACGCGCCTTATGATTTGTCGGTCTTGAAACACAGCTCTTTGCATGAAGCCGGAAACTTGTAACTGATTGAATTAACGAACAATTTAATATCTTTCGATGCTAATATTTATTTATATAAAATTCCCCCTTCTCCAAACTTATAAAGAAATTTATTGCGAAAAATAACACCTTAGTTCTCAACCGGGAATCGAACCCGGGCGTTCTACCATTTGACCACCATTTAAATTAATAATTAAATTCCATTTGTGTAATGCATTTTTACTCGAATAATCAGACTGACGTACACATTGCCGCTCAGTAGTATATACCCATATTTGTTATAAATAGTAATCTTTATTCCATGCTTTTACCTTATTGCAATTTTGGTCCAAACGTAAATTTCGATTATAAATACGAAATGTCTAATCCCTATCTAAGATTTTTAAATTGAGAGTTTTGTATCAATTTTATCCGCAGCATTGTCTTTCTCGTGAATTACATCGCTGACAGAATACCTTCTGTCTAACGAAGAACTTTTTTCAATCGCAATGTCGTTACGCCGTCTAGAACATATACGCCGCGCTATCACGGGAAAGAATAAATTAATGTCTAACTCGTTATTTTGATTCTTAATAAATAAACCAGACAAATTGCTGACAAGCATTCCAAGCAAAAACGTTATTAAGAATCCGATGGGCGGATACCACAAACTCGAAATGCGATATAAATAGAAGTATGAGCTGTCGCCAGTGCTTCTGAAAAAAAGATATGACAATAATTCATTAAATAACCTCGCGTGCGTATATGTATATGGTTTGCTGAAATATGGAAAAATTAGATCAGATACAATTCTGAAAATGCTCAGACAGTCAAATGTCGAGATCAAATTTTGAAAGTGTCTGCTACAAATTTTATCAATAGAATGACCGCATAAATATAACAGATTTAGGTAACAGGACATAATGGCGGATTGACCGCAGAAACTGACAATAAGTATAATCTGCCTTTTATTAACATATAACAATTTTATATGCTTTCCATTAAAATGTTTATAAGATTACAGATTCTGCTTGATTTCTTGATAATAATTAATCTGCTGTTATTCTCTCGGAAAACATGAATTTAATGAAAATGTAAACATATTTTATTTGTGTCAATATCAAAGCTAACTATTCTACAGCCAATTAATTCGTTATCACAACGGGCAGTTTGCTTACCAATTGGAAATTAATTATGTTGAAAAATCAAATTTACGTAGCATACTCAAGAAAGATGATAATGCCAAAGAGTTATGACATTCGAATAACTAATTCGAAAAGTCCATATAATTATTTGAATAATCCCACACAATTATTTTTACACTGTATCTGGCCTAATCTTTATATTCAATACTCTTCAAAACTTCTTTGAAAAGCGTTTTTTCCGTTGTAGTTTGATGAATCACTTACTTAGAAAAGTTCGTGACGTTCTGTAAAACGGACATTGTCATATTTGTAACATTATTATCACAGCCATCGATAATAGTTGGCAATTTAGGTGATGTCGGGCGGGGTTGTCCGAAGGCGACCCAGACTAAAAATGAAAACGCCACGAAAAAACTGATTATCGCACCACTTTCCGTCGTCGATTCTGTTCCCATGCCAAGTGTGAAAATGCCTAACAATGGACCGCCAGTTATTCCCATAATAATGTAGAAAGCCTAAAATGACAGAAATCTATTTTATTGCCACTAATCTTTCAAGAGAAATATTTCATTTGAAATATTTATAAGCATTACCTGAAATAATCCGCCAAAAAATTGCGCTAAAAATGCTAGAATAATGGAAAAAATGCCGACCGTAAAAGCGAGCACTTTAGCAATGAAAGCTGATTTTGTAGAAGAGAATTCATGCCCAATATACTTTCTATATAAAGGTTTCAGAAAATCCTCTAACATTACGGCCGCCAGAGAATTTATCATTGAAGAAATCGTGCTAACGCTTGCACTAAAGATACCTGGAAATACAGATAATCAAATATAATATTAGTGTTAATCCAGTGCGCACTTCTGTTTGAGAACTGTCTTCATTATACATAAAAAAGAGAATCTAAGATGACTACCGCAAACGTATTAATTGATTGATTTTATTTTAAAATTGTTTTAAAAACACGCCTAAAATTATATTTTAAATATTGAAGTTTTCAAATATTTTTATTTTCATATTTTAATATGAAATTACTATAAGATATTAAAAGATATTAAGAGATATTAAGCTACGACAAAGTCAATTTGCGGTAAAAATATTTACCTGCCACAAAAAGGCCTGGTATACCAGGTATATTAGACATCGTGTCTACAACGTACAATGGCATAAGCATATCAGGCGAGGTAATTCTTTTCTGGAGAAGCGGATCGCAATTGTGGTATCTGCTGTACATCGCCAATCCTGAGAAGCAAATTGCAGTCATAAGAAGTGTCTGAATAGGCCAAGACAGCCATAGAGCTCTTTGTGAAGACAGCATATTTCTAAAACAAAATTTTCTTAATTCACTTTTCTTCAATTTCTTTAAACGTACTTTAATTGATAAACGATAATTTAAATGATATAAAAAAAGAAAGTTTATTTAATAATTAAGTAAACAGAAAAAAAATTAAAATTATATAACTAACTGTCATTGTTTTATACACGACTAATAAGACGTCAGTAATTGCTCTACTATTTAATAATTTTCAATCTTATTCAATTACTCGAATAGAGTAATGAGACATACTTAACAGTTAGCATACGCTGTATTTGTACTTGGTTCACTCCGAAAAGTATTAAAAATGTACAGAAACCTCCCAGTATAATGGACCACCAGGTATGTTTTACTGTTGGATCTAAATCAATACTATAAGATAAGTAAAATATTAATTTGTGTTTAGGTGCAATTGGCCAAGTTCATACTAATATAGAAAAATAGGTTACCTATCAAACTCGAGGCGTTGCCCTTGCCTCGCGATTTCCCATATCCGTTCCAATCCTCCGACATCATTTGCTGCTGAGCCAATAATTAAAAACACGGCGGCGAACATAAGTAAAATTTGAAATACGTCGGTTGTTAACACAGCTTTA
>NW_012027411.1:22172-26758 GCF_000956235.1 Wasmannia auropunctata
TTACCGTCTTGAGACCTGAAATTCTGCCACCTGCAACTAATTGTTTTGCATGCACACCAGGAGCGGCCACGATAAATCGCATACCCTCAAGTGCGTTAATTTCTTCGATTTCGAAAATAATCGGAATCTGAAAATTGCCATGTGTCATCTAAGTGTGTTAGGAAAGTGTTACGTGTCATTCAAATGTTCTAGAAATTTTTTATTCATATAACTATCTATATAATCGAAGAAAATTTTTGTTTTCTACGTGATGATCAAATGAATTTGCTCGGATAACTTAAGATAGAGATAATGATAAATATCGAAATTTGGAATAAATCTGCAATGCAAAGCAAAAATCACATTTCCGTATAACAGGAAAAACAGCGAAATAAAATTTTTAATGCAATAATACATGTTCAATTAAATTATGGTATATTAAATTAATATTAAGTTATTATTTTTTTATAATAAGTTTAATTCAATTGTAGTTACTATAAATTATGTAATTATATAAATTTTGATAAATAAATACTGAAACGACTCATACTAAATCAACAACTTTTAAAGATATGGATATTTTTATATTTTTCTTTTTATCGCATTATTTACCCATAATGTAATGTTATATATTTTAAAAAATATATATAAAATATGGATAAATAGAAAAAGATGGAAGAAAAGAGAACAAGTAAAAAATTTTATTATAATTTGACGTAACAAATGCATTATTTAAATATGTAATTTTATTTAAAAAATTACCAACAATAAAAAAAACAGGTTGTTTTCGAATATTTGAAAGTATATACTGTTTCTATACAAGAAAAACAAGTGGCTTAAGTTTTGTTTTTCTGTATAAAGAATTATAGCTACGTCGTTGTTAATTATTGGGTGTTCTTTACCACTGTGGCATGTAACATTTTCCATAAACGTTCCGTGTGATATACGATTATCAAGTAGAGGAAGGTCGCCGATAATTTCTCCTTCTTTTGGACTACTTCGTTTTAAACTAAATTTTTTAAACAAACGCTAAGCGAAAAACTTTCAAAATATAAATATCTAGAAAATGTTTTTTATCTGACAAAAGATCATAGCAGTTTTCATATACAGTATTGTATTTTGCAAGATGGAAAAGTAACGCGTTACTTATAACTATGTTATTACATGTTTTCGTTATTTTCTTTCAATAACGAATGTTATTTTTTTCTGTCTGTAATGATAACAATAATATTGTTATATTTTTACAATAACAGTAATAAATTTGTTATTTTTGTTGTTACTTTTTATATCGTTATTTCCTTATTTTATAATATGTTTTTAATTTATTAATTTAAATCGATCGTGGAATATGTCAGGCAACTAAGATGAAAAAACACCAATACAGTACAAAGTATTTTGGTACTTAATAATATTTCTATATGTGAACCTTACGATTCTCACAATTAGTTCAAGTAAACTGCGCGCTGTATGTAATCGATCTTTAAAACACAGCTCTATAAATAGTACGAAATCACAGTTAAATTGCCAAAGCAACTTAATAATTCGATAATCAGCTTTTACTTAAACTGAGAATTTTAAGATTCACATTTAAAAATAACATTAAACAGCAAAATTTGTATGCCATATTGGCGTTTTCTCATGTTATTTTTAATTTATCATTTTAAAACATATTTTGTATACTATATCTCTTAGGCTACAATAATCACTACCAGTATTGACAATCTATTATTTATAATTCACATTACTTGTATATACTATAGATTTTCAGTATTAACAGTGAGTATTGGAATGCATTATTAATAATAACATTAATGTTTAAAAATAATAAATTTAATCTAACTTTCTGTAAAGATAAGTAATATAAAGAAAAACTTGCTCCATACAAAGAGATCTATTCATAATGAAAAATACAAATATATCGAAAAATATAGAAGATACGGAAAATTATTTCAGACAAAAAAGTTACGGTCTAAGAAAGACAAATATTTATAGAATTAATTTTTAATGTAAAAAAAAATAATTTCTCAAAGTCATAAAAGTCATTGCTTTTATAAAATGAAATTTTATAATTTTTTTACATAATATGCTTCCTCTAGTTATATTAATTACTAAAACAGTGTTAATAAAAACCTTTTAACTTAGCAATGTCTTCATAAATCGAATTTTATATCAGAGATGAAAACGTGTTTGCTAATGGCATTCAAACTGCTGATAGCAAGTAAGAAAAAGGAGAATAAAAAGAGGAAGAAAGCAGTATTGATGCACTATGTAGAATTTGATTTGCAAGATATATGGTATTCTATTCGATATAAAAACTGAAGTAGCTGGTCTTTAGCCAGAGGTTTAATTCTCTAAAAATTTGCATACGAAAATACAAAAATATTATAGCATATATACGTTACAGATACCATAAATTTCTTTAATATTTTTGTACGTGAAATTTTTTAAGAGTAAGGTTCTAGAACAGTGCAAGTATTAGAAATAACTTTAAACCTAAAATGAATGCGACATACGAAAAGCATGTTTCTAACGCAAAATGCAGAAAAAATGATAACACAATACATTATATAACTGCAGAAGCAAGCAAGAAACTGCAATTTCGACCATGTGGATATAGAAATTTGTAGCCATATGTTTGAAAAGTTCTTTAACAAAACTACATCAGCAATTATTGGAGAAATCCGACATCAAATTAGACGAGATATAGAGATTGTTAAAATTATTGAAACTATTGAAGCAGTTTTACTATAAACCAAAAGAATGGCGAGAAAACCAGTGGCCTTGCTAGTGGAGAAGAAAAAACAGATAAAGAAAAGGACGTACAAAATGGCGAAATATATCGAACATTTCTGGTGGATACAAAGGACAAATATAAAGAATAAATGTGCGGATGAGAAGTAAAAAGCAAAAGAGAAGATTTACAATAAATGTGAAAAATGATTGTTTTGCAAGAGTTTGCAAAACAAACTGAAACGACTAACAGCAACGGAGAATAAGGAATTCGGGAACTCGATAAAAAGACAGAAGAAAAGGATGGCTATGCATTCGGATTGGAGAAAAGGGAGAACTACATCAACACCATGGATGGGAAATGAATCAACGCGTTAATAGGGGGTAATTTAACGTATTAATACGGTAATTTTAAATTTACTGGTAAATTTATAGGACATTATGTAATATATAAGTACGTTTACGATTCCGCGTTCGGATTGAATACCAACAAACCCGTCTCAGTATCCATCTCTTACTTAACCCTTATTATCAGATGTAATGTCTTTCAGCTTATTCGTACTTGCTTACAGAAGTTACAAATGTATTTGGCTCGCAGCTAACCTTGTAATTGTATGTATATAGGTATACTTCTGCTATACCGCTCTCAATCCCATGAGCCAGTCTTCGTCAGTCACGTGTGTATCCCGACTCATGAGTAGCGTACACGTACATTTGTACTATAGGTTTATAGATAAATAATACCTTTATTCCATGCTTTCTCCCTTCTGTTCAGTTTTGATCCAATTGTAAAATTCCATTCGACTATAGATATAAGTACAAAATATCTAACCCCTATCTTAAGATTATTAAACTGTTAGAGCTTTGTATAGATTTTATTCGTAGCGTTATCCTTCCCGTGGATTATATCGTTGACAGAATACCTTCTGTCTAACGGAGAACTTTTTTCAATCGCTGAGTTGTGTCGTCTAGAACGTATACGCCGCGCTATTACGGGAAAGAATAAATTAATATCTAACTTGTCGTTGTGATTCTTAATAAAAAAACGAGATAAATTGCTGACAAGCAGTCCAAGTAAGAACGTTATTAAGAATCCGATGGGCGAGTACCACATGTTCGAAATGCGATACAAATAGAAGTATGAGCTGTCGCCAGTGCTTCTGAAAAGGAGATACGACAATAATTCATTAAATAATCTCGCGTGTGTATATGTATATGGTTTGCTGAAATATGGAAAAATTAGATCAGACACAATTCTAAAAATGCTGAGACAGCCTGTCGAGATTAAATTTTGAAAGTGTCTGCTATAAATTTTATCAATAGAATCACCGCATAAATATAACAGAATTAGATAACAGCATTAGATAACGGTGGATTGACCGCAGAAACTGATCATAACTATAATCTGCCCTTTTATAATCATATAACTATCCATTAAAATGTTTATGAGATAACAGATTCTGCTTGATTTCAGATAATAATTAATCTGCTGTTATTCTCTCGGAAAACATAAATTTAATGCAAATGTAGACATATTTGATTTGTGACAAAATCTAAACTAATATTTCTACAACCAATTAATTCGTTATCACAACGGACAGTTTGCTTACCAATTAGAAATTAATTATGTTGAAAAATCAAATTTACATAGTATACTCAAGAAAGATGATAATGCTAAAGAGTTACGACGTATTCGAATAACCAATTTGAACAGTCCATATAATTATTTGAATAATCCCACATAATTATTTTTACACTGTATCTGGCCTAATCTTTATATTCGATACTCTTCAAAACTTCTTTGAAAAGCGTTTATTCCATTGTAGTTTGATGAATCACTTACTTAGAAAAATTCGTGACGTTCTGTAAAACGGACA
>NW_012027411.1:26778-29939 GCF_000956235.1 Wasmannia auropunctata
TTTCCGTCGTCGATTCTGTTCCCATGCCAAGTGTGAAAATGCCTAACAATGGACCGCCAGTTATTCCCATAATAATGTAGAAAGCCTAAAATGACAGAAATTTATTTTATTGCCACTAATCTTTCAATTTAGAAATATTTATAAGAATTACCTGAAATAATCCGCCAAAAAATTGCGCTAAAAATGCTAGGACAATGGAAAAAATGCCGACCGTAAAAGCGAGCACTTTAGCGATGAAAGCTGATTTTGTAGGAGAGAATTCATGCCCAATATACTTTCTGTATAAAGGTTTTAGAAAATCCTCCAACATTACGGCCGCCAGAGAATTTATTATCGAAGAAATCGTGCTAAGACTTGCACTAAAGATACCTGGAAATACAGACATTCGAATATAATATTAGTGTTAAGTATCCACCGCGCACTTCTGTTTTAGAACTGACTTTATTATACATAAATGAGAGTATCTAAGATGACTATCGCAAACACACTAGTTGATTGATTTTATTTTAAAATTGTTTCAAAAATACGCCTAAAATCGCATATTTCAAATATTGATGTTTTCAGATATTTTTATTTTCATATTTTAATATGTAATTTCCATGACATATTAAGAGATATTAAGAGATATTAAGCTACGACAAAATCAATTTGCGGTAAAAATATTTACCTGCCACAAAAAGGCCTGGTAAACCAGATATATTAGACATCGTGTCTACAACGTACAATGGCATAAGCATATCAGGCGAAGTAATTCTTTTCTGGAGAAGCGGATCGCAATTGTGGTATCTGCTGTACATCGCCAATCCTAAGAAGCAACTTGCAGTCACAATTATTATCAAAATGAGCAAAGACAGCCATATAGCTCTTTGTGAAGACTGCATATTTCTAAAAAAAAAATTTACTTAATTCAATTTTTTAAATTTCTTTAAATGTATTTTAATTAATAAACGACAATTTAAATGATATAAAAAAAAAATTTATTTAATAATTAAGTAAAAGAAGAAAAAATTAAAATTATATGACTGTCATTGTTTTATATACGACTAATGAAGCGTCAGCAATTGCTCTACTATATTTAATAATTTTATTTCTTATCCAATTACTCGAATAATGGGACATACTTAACAGTTACCATACGCTGTATTTGTACTTGGTTCACTCCGAAACGTATTAAAAATGTACAGAAACCTCCCAGTATAATGGACCACCAGGTATGTTTTACTGTTGGATCTAAATCAATACTATAAGATAAGTAAAATATTAATTTGTGTTTAGGTATAGAAAATTGGCCAAGTTTATACTAATATAGAGAAATAGGTTACCTATCAAACTCGAGGCGTTGCCCTTGCCTCGCGATTTCCCATATCCGTTCCAATCCTCCGACATCATTTGCTGCTGAGCCAATAATTAAAAACACGGCGGCGAACATAAGTAAAATTTGAAATACGTCGGTTGTTAACACAGCTTTAATGCCACCTATACTGGAATAGAAGGCACACACAAGGCCAATGATGATAATACTGAAAATCTTGGAAATTCCTGTAGTCGTCTCCAAGACTAGAGAAGGAGCATAAAGCACCACTCCTGAGTACAATAGCAGTTGAATCCAGAAAATGAAACTAATCATCATCCTAGCTCTTACTCCGAAACGCCTTTCTAAGTACTAAAAAAATTAATTTCCCTTTAAATGTGCGACCAAAAACATTTCGCAACCAAATAAATCGCTAGACTCACCTCGTAGATGGTTGTCGTCTGCAGATTGTAAAATACTGGTAAGAATCCATAACATACAATCAAAGTGCCCAGCAAATACGATAGATTTGTTACAACATATAGCATCCCGTATGTGTAAGTCTCACTGGATATACCTAGCAGTCCGGATGCAGATACAGTAGATGCTACAATGGCGATAGCAACTGGTACGCTACTCATTGATCGATTTGCAATAAAGTATTCCTATATAAAGTACATTTTATTATAGCAAAGCATTAAAAAGAAACTTTGTCTTAACAAGAGTGTCTAACAACAATAAACACCTGTATAGTTTTTTGACGTCCTCCACTAAATCTGTAATAAATACCAATTCCTGCACTTATACATAACGTCACCGCTATAACTAGATAGTCGATCCATCCTAAGGTAATTATTTCCGTCATTTTGTCTAAAATATTAAATGAATATAAATATGTTGCGTAAGAAAAAAAAGTCGATTTTTAAGTAAATATGATAAATATACAGGGTGTCCGCCACTCAATGGTACAGCGCTCTTGGGCAGATAGAGTGGACCAAACTGAACAAAAAAGTCCTCTACCATTTTGCGATCTTCGCAATAGTTTTCGAGATATTAATATATAAATCTCGTCGAATCTGAATGCGCGGCGAGATACTCCCGCCCATCGTGAACCGCGGTTGCTTCACCCGCGCAGCGTAAGGGTAATTGCACGCTTATCAATACCGCGGCTCACGTCCCCCGCGCGCCGCGCGCTGTATATCAGGTTGAACATGCCAAATAATTTTTAATTTTTTATTGTCCATATGCAATACAATTATTTTATTATATGCATATTACTGTACAATAAATATATGATCTATAATATTTCACTGTATTTCGATTAATTTAAATAAACAATTAGGACTCGCAACAATTAAACCTGGATATACATATATACAAATTATGCACAGAGTACTCTGAAATAAGATTTCTGCCAGATTGACAGCAGCCAGCCTTTCATAGCCTTTATAATATCTAACGATGTTAGCAAACTGCCATCAGAAATATATATGATAAAGCCTGCTGTTTTATGTTATGCCAGCAAAAGATATAGCGGATTAAGGAGGTGATTTTCGGCGCGTAATCGGTCATCATAGTGGCAAAATGTCTATCCAGATAAAAAAAATTTTGTGCCAAGTTTCATTTCAAAAGACCCACATAATTTCGAAATATCACACGAGATGTGATTTTTTGATATTTTTTTTCCACTAAATTTAAATTAATTTTTAAAAAAAATTCATGATTACAAAAGCTATCTATATACATAAGTTTGAATTTTGTTGTCGTTCTGTGCTGAAAATTCTGTTTTTTTTTTAATTCAGAATATTTTAAATCGCATTTTTTCTAGATTTAAAAAACTGACCACTTTTAAAAAAATTTAGTAGATAAG